>NW_017099550.1:0-20720 GCF_001412225.1 Nicrophorus vespilloides
CGTTAATAACTCGAAAATTTAAAAACTTTTTTATGATTTTATTGCATAATCAGATGCACGCAATCGCTGCGCAACTTTTTATGCAACAAAAGTTACGTAATGTTTGTTACATAACAGAGAAACGACGCTTTTTTCGATTTTTTTTTCAGTTTTTCGTGAATTTCTCAACAACCACTCAAGATAATTACATCATCGACCACTCGTATGAAAGCTGAAGGTCTCACCTTTCCAACGAGCCTACATACATCTTCGTGTTGTCATCGAGTCGCCTGCTATAAGCTTTAGAAATTGGAAAAAAGTGAATTGAAATTGCCAAAAAATGGTTGTAATTCAGTTTTTCGTACTGCCAGTAATAAATAAAAATCAGTGTTTTCATACAAGTATGAATATGAATGAGCACCTTTAATTTATTATGTTTTCTGACAATAATTTTGTTTCTTCCTAATGCATTTGTTTTTGAGTGATGAGTTCACGTTTCTCCGGCGTCCGGCTTCTTGTTCCATGGCTGAACGTCGCCGCTGCCGAAGAACGAGAAGATGATGGCGCAGCCCATGTAGATGGATGCTCCCAGCCAGAAGACGATGTGCCACTCGGAAAGACCGTTCTATTAACAAAACAAACAAAAAGAGTTATTTATTTATTTTTAATTTGTATGGCGATGATTTGCATATTTACATTCTCCTGCGTGACGTAGCCTGCGATCAGCGGCGCCAGGAATCCGGCCATGTTGCCGGTCATGTTGATGATGCCGTAAATGGTTCCAGCGAAATTCGGCGCAAGATCTTGCGCGTTCTGCAGATTGGTGATGGTGGCCGCCCCGTTGAAGCCGAGCGCCAATGACATGAAGGCCACCGCCCACATCCGGTTGCATCCCACCATTGTAATTAGAAAGAGAAAAACGGACGGTAACATGTGAGCTGCAACAAAATTAAATTAAATTAAAGAAATTCGAACAAATTGATTGATTGATACGTACAAAAGAGCACGAAGAACTTTCGAACGAACGTGACGCTTAGTTTGCCGCGCTTCCGGATGTAATCGCCGATGGCGCCGAATATGAAACCGGAAACGAGACGCGTCAGATGTGGGAGCGCTGAAAGGAATCCGGATTTCCGGATGTCGAAGCCGAGGATTTCGGAGATGAACTTCGGGCCGATGGTGAGGAGTAGGTAAAGGCCCCACAGGTTGCCGAACTGCAGGAAGACTAGCGCCCAGAACGGGAAGGACATGAACATAGCCTTGTACGGTGGAATTGCCTGCAAAACATAGAATGAGACAACAACTTGCAACGTCGCATGAAACATATGAATGTACGTACCTTCTTCTTGGCGATGTTGGATGAGACGGCCTCTTGGATGTAGTTCTTCTCGCGCTCGTCTATGCACCTATGCTGATCCGGATAGTTGCTGACGGTGAGATACCAGAATATGCACCAGAGACCGGGCAAAAGACCGGACACGTAGAAGGCCCACGTCCAGCCCATCCTCATGATGACCTCGCTGAGAAGCGGCCACGTGATGACCGTTCCGAAGGTGCCACCCAGAAGACACCCGATGAATATGCCCTTCTCCACAGGCGGCACCCATCTGGCAATCAGGCACTGCAGCGCCGGAAACACCACCCCCTCGCAAACACGATACCAACATGACGCAAATGGAAAACCCATCGATTCAAAATCAATAATACTCACTGCCAAAGCGCCGAGCAACATCCGGTTCACCAGGATAACGGAGAAGTGGAGGGACGCGATGAAGGGCGTGCAGGCGGTCAACGCCGCAGAGATCAGAGTGGTCACGCCGACCGTCTGATACGGTCCGATGTACTCGGCGATGATTCCACCAGGAAACGACGTCAACACGTAACCGTAGAAGTAACCGCCGAGGATGTAACCCTGACTCGTCTGGTCCCACGCGTACCGCTCCCCGTACTAACAACAAACAAACAAAAAAACAAAAAAAACAAAAGCAATTGTTGCGAGTATGTTGCCAACGGTTAAACCAAGAACAACCCTACGTCCAGCAAAGAAACGTTCGCAGTGTTCGCAGACGAATTCCCCGCGTCGATGCACTCCGAATCGCTGATCCTCTTCGATAGACCCGTCGGCTTGACCATCGCTATGATGATGATGGACAGATTCACGCGCATCATGTAACTCATCAGCGTCGCCGTGAACACGTTTATCGCCAGGACAACGCGCATTGGGATGTAACCTCAAACGAAACAATACAAATAACATACATTCACACATTATTCTACTCACATTTTCGTCTTTCCTCCATCGTTCCGAAATTCAATTTCATGCCACACGTCACATAACTGAAAATCAATTGATTAGGTTGGCAACCGTTCCACGATATTCTAAGTTGGTAATACAATAAACAAATTTTCGTAAACGACAAACACAGTTTTTGCACCGAGAAAAAAGTGTTGCTTGTTAAAGAAAATACAGGTAAATATATAATATTTAGTTCAGTAATTAAATAAGACGATGAAAACAGTTAAAACTTCCTTATATATGTGTACTCATTCGCGTTAAACGATTTTACTTTGTATTTGGTTACGAAGGCGAAAGTTTACCGTTGCGTACCTGTAACAAAAACAAAATAAGGTGCTACAATAAAAGTATACACATCCTGAAATCCGGTGGCAATCGTAACCCCGACAACCGAAAGACCGTCTATCGAAATCTCGACTATGTCAAAATCCCGACAGTGTCTTTTATTGTTATAAATATCTACAATAACATTTTTATGGTAGTCACGATTTCGATATATTCGGGGTTTTGATTGTCGGGATTATGGTAGTCGAGATTTTAACATAGTCGGGATTTCGATATAGTTGGGATTTTGATTGTCGGGAATATGGTAGTCGAGTTTTTAACTTAGTCGGGATTTTGATTGTCGGGATTATGGTAGTCAAGATTTTAACATAGTCGGGATTTTGATTGTCGGGATTATGGTAGTCACGATTTCAATATATTCGGGATTTTGATTGTCGGGATTATGGTAGTCTAGATTTCGATATATTCGGGATTTTGATTGTCGGGATTATGGTAGTCAAGATTTTAACATTGTCGGGATTATGGTAGTCAAGATTTTAACATTGTCGGGATTTCGAACGTCGGGATTTCAATAGACGGTCTTTCGGTTGTCGGGCTTGCGATGTAAAATCTACGTACATTTTCGAAATACGAATACGAAAAATCAATTTTTTTCTTTGATCTTCAAGGGTAAAATGAACGGTCGAAAGAAAACAACAAATATTTGAAAAATTTAGTTTGGAAAATTCAAAATAAACTTCGATGAAGACGAAAAAAAAACACATTATAAATAAAACATCTTAATAATCTAACAGTAATAATATTAGTTATATAGTAAATAAGATCACATTTGATTTTCTTTTTAAACATACGCAGCTTGTAGTAATAGTAGTAGTATACTAGTTAGTATATATGTATATATAATATAAAATTGTATATGAAAGGCAATACTGATTTCCATTGTAGGCATTCCGATTTTGTGCGTGTGTGTGTTTGAGTCGCCTTCGCACAAATCGTTACTTAACTAATAGCTTAAGCTTATTATGTTGCGTTTAGATTTTAGCACCGTCGTTTTTTGTTTTGAGCAGTTTAGAATCATCGTTTAGACCTTGGTGTTTTCAGAGTCGGCCTCGGGATGCGGAATGTAAGCGTCGTTGACGATGCCGGTCGCCTTCGTCGCAGTGGATTTTTCTTCGCTCTCCGGATCCTGCGGCTCGACCACTGCGTTCCACTGTTGCACCTCGCCGCTTCCGAAGAGACAGAACACCAGACCGCAGCAGATGTAGACCGCTGCTCCCACCCAGAATATCAGGTGCCACTCGTACAGGCCGTTCTGCAAATCGAAAATCAACGGTGATGGATGTAAAGTGATAATAATCGAAATAATTTACTTTCTCTTCGGTCAAGTAGCCGGTGAGCATGGGAGTGATGAAGCCGGTCGTGCCGCCGATGCAGTTGGCGATGCCGTAAATGGTTCCAGCGAAATTCGGCGCCAGATCCTGCGAATTCTGCAGGTTGGTGATGGTGGAGGCGCCGTTGAAGCCGAGCGCCAAAGTGATGAAGGTGACGGAGAGGATGGCGTCGCAGCCGATCGCAGTCTCGGCCAGCAGGAAGATGCCGGGAACGATGTGAGCTAAATTGTACGAAAGTTGTTATTGAAAAAGAAAATTGTAATCAATCGTAACACACTCACAGAACAAAACGAACGATTTCCTTATGCAGGTGACGGATAACTTATTGGATTTCCTGAGCTGATCCCCGATCAGTCCGAAGATGAATCCGAAGATCATGCGAGCCAAGTAGGGAAGCGCCGCGAGGAGACCCGAGTGTCCCAGATCGAATCCAAGGATCTCGGACATGAATTTGGGACCGGCCGTCAAGAGCAGATACAATCCCCAGAGATTGCCGAAATGCAGGACGGCCAACGACCAGAAGGGAACGGACAGCGCCATGCTTTTGTACGGCGCGATCGATTTCCTCTTGGCGACGCTGTCACCCAAACTCTTGGCGATGTAGAACTTCTCCTCATCGCTGATCCTTGGATGCAGATCCGGTGAATCGGAGACCAAGAAGAACCAAAGCAGACACCAGAGCAACGCCAATCCGCCGGGTATGTAAAACGCCCACGTCCATCCTAAACTCTCGACGATCGAACCCAGCATGGGCCAAGTCAGTACCGTTCCTAGAGTTCCGCCGAGCAAAGCGCCCACGAATTTGCCCTTCTCCTCGGGCGGCGCCCAGCGCGAGATCAAACTGTGCAGAGCCGGGTATATAACGCCCTGAAAATCATATCAAAATCATTGAATCAAAATCGCACTTAAATAATTCAACAACTTACGCCCAAAAGACCCAAGAGTATCCTGTTAGCTATGACGACGCTGTAATGCCAGGAAGCGGCTAGAGGTGTCAGGATGGTAAGTACAGAAGAAACGAGCGTCGAAACGCCGACGGTTTTCAATGGGCCGAATTGCTCGGCCAGAAAACCGCCCGGCATCGATGAAATTATGTAGCCCCAAAAGTACGAGCCCAAGATCAAACCCTGGATCTTTGAATTCCACTCGTACCGAACGCCAAACTGCAAAAGTAAATTCATTCATACAAATTTTATATAAAAAAAACATCAATTTGTAATTACGTCAGGGGCAGCGGTTAATTTCTCGTGAATCTCCATCGTTTCGTTATCACCGGGTTTGGAAACGCCGGTCGCCGAACATTCGGAAGCTCCGGCGTGATTCGCGGAACCCGCCGGCTCCACCATCGCTATCAAGTTTATCGACATGTTGACTCTGAGCATGTATGCAACCAAGCATGCGGTGAATATCATCACACCCAGCACGGCCCTCGTCGGTATAAAATCTGCACAAAACATCAATATACACATTAATTGCAAAAACTCAAAACAATTTACAAAACGTACCGATTTTCGTCATTTCACTGCTCGTTAACTCGTTCTTCAATCAAAATAAACGTGTGCGCATGCTACGAATCTGGAAAATAAGAAACAAAGCGAATTTGAAAGTTTCCAAAGTGTTCTTTAAAAAAAAAAACATTTAATAAGTGTATCTTAATTAGAGATATGTTCGTTGTTGATCATCAGAAACGAATCACGAGATGGAAATCGTCAATTTCGCGGAAATAAATCGGTTGGAGGAGGCAGATAATTGCATGTAAAATAAAAAGATGATTAGAATTTAACCGCAGAACCAATTAAATTATTATTATTACTCCTAATAATAATAATAAACGTAAGATACACTTGCATCAGCTTATGCAACGCCAATAACACGCTAATTCAATGTTTCGTTAATAACACAACTAAAACTTCATTTATTTTAAACGTCAAACAAATGATGCGTCTGTTGCTAAGCGATTCGTTCGAATTTTGAATGAAACGTCAAAAAAAAAATTGACATTCGCATCAAATTGTTTGTTTCGATAAATTGCAATTGTTATTGTTATCATGGTAACATGAAGTAAAGCAAACTGCGATGAAAACGAATCGATGAACAATAATAATTTTGTGGCACGGCACGCGAGTACAGAGCAATAACAATAAATAATGACAATAATATCTCTTACGTATCTATTTGTTCCGTCGTTTGATTTACGATCGCCCCAGGTCCAATGTCACCGACGGGCGGGCCGGTGCAGCAATTTTTTTTCCCCCCCGGCTGCTGCGGAAAATCGCAGAATTCCTTTCCCGCGCGCGCTCGATATTAACGCCCGATGATTATCATAATCGCATGAATATATTGTGAAGACTCCAACGAAGATAACGGAAAACATAATTCTACGCATTCGTACCCGCATTTTTTTCAATGTTCGGTCGAATTTTTTGGTGTCAAGCGTTTGACACACTTTTCTAAGACCAATTTTTTTTTGGTTTCGCGCGTCGTTTCGTACGATTGTTCGTGTAACAGGAAATTCCGCGTTTTCTCGTTCTCCGAAACATCGTCGACATGTTGTCTGAACCCATTAATCGGCAGTTTGTCGCCGCAATTAGCGAATCCTCGACGCTAAACGAGTTCCGAAAATCCCCAAAAAGAAAGTCTGATTATTGATTTTCGATAATCGGATAATCGTTTCGGGTGTATTTTATGTATAAATTGATTGATTCAATTATAAATGAAGCAATTTACCCATATATTTCGATTGTACTCTCACCATTCGTTCTTTTTGTGCAATTGACGCGTTTTATTCTATGCACGATCGGAAAGCGGAGCCGCGAAAACTTTTAGATATTTCTAACACCTTTTTTTTTTTCGGTCTGAAGCGGTTGGAAGCGATCGTCGCAAATTTGGATGTCGACCGTGAATTTCAAGTACATCTATTAAAATAATAACACACATGAAAATAACAAAAAAATGCTGATAACAATAACATTAGCGATGTGCGCGCACTTGATATATTCCAAAACAATTATATAACGACTAACCATAAAACATAACGAACAGCGCCGGTAACCATGGATGATCACGATTGTTTTGTTTTTTTTTCTGTTGTCTTTTGTCATTGACGGAGGGAGACGGCCACTCTGTTTTCTTTCTTTTTCTCTTCAACTAATCTAATCTAAAGCCATTGCTCAAACAGATCTTTAATGCCTGTTTTCGTTAATTTTCCGCTTGCGCTTGCAATTGTTTTCGATTGCATTCTCTCAAATATCTATAAGAGTTTTTATTTTCTCTCTCTTTATTTTACTAGTTCATTAAGTAAGAAAACTTTCGGGCGAAAGTGCAAATCAAAAATTACTCTAAAATGAGTTCAGTTTTGTGAAAAGTTTTTTTTTTTTAATTTTTGGGTGAATCGGAGCGGAAAATTGATTCGAGGCAAAAGTGTTCTCGTTGTTTTTTGAAAGTTCTCGAAAGAAATTTATTTAATTGTATAAATGAAACTTTTGAATTGTTTGAAATTGGCGCTCGTTCGAGGTGAAGGATAGAGGGTAAGGTGTTAATTAAAGTTACCTGAAGTTTTGGGCAATCTTTGATTCGGATTTTTGAAATTTCTATTGATCTCGGTGCGCGTCTTCTGTTGTTTTTGTTGTTGGAGGCGGCTGCTGCTGCTGTTGTTGTTGGATGGTGGTGGATGTCTGAGGAGAGAAGAGGTTTCGGCTTGCTGCGTGAGGGCAGGGACCACGACTAAATTTCGGTTTCGCGTCCGGCCGTGTGATTATGATAATAAAACTTGCGACCGACTCGCATAACGCGTTTCGAAAAAATAAAAAGAGCGAGAAGCCGGCGCCCGGCCGCCCCCCTTTCCGCGCCCCCCACGATCGCGCCCCCTCTTTCGAACGTCGCTCTCTCCGTCTCGCTCCGTCTAACGCCCTTTCGCCTGACTCCCTCTCTCTAACTCTCTGTGCCCCATCACCACCACCACCATCATCATCATTATCATCAACATCTTCTGGTCCTCCTGTTGCTGCTACAGGTACCGTCGCGAAATTACACCATACGATGACCACCACCAAAAAGGTACTCAAAATAAAACCGAAAAGAATAAGCGCGCATACCTTCCTCGAAAAAGGAAGAACACGCAACAAATAACAAACAACAAAAAAATATGTAGGTTTTCAGAGGGGTCGGCGATCTGCGGGTGGTAAGATGGTGAAAATAACAACAAAAAAAAAACAAGAGGTGATGCGAGAGAGCGAAGATGGAATGTCAATTGTAACTGTAATAATAGAAGGAGAACGAAGTAGTAGGCAGAAGAGGCGACAACAAAAAAGAAAAAAAAAGTTTCCGAAATATTTCCACTGGCTGTTTTGTTGTGCGAGAGCGGGCGGATTGAATAACGCGAGGAGAGCGTCAAAGAACTCTCGCCCAGAGGAATTTAAAAATGCGAACGAAGATTTGGTAGAGTTCGAAAAGAAAGAAAGAATCGTTCTCTAATTTCATCGCGAAAATGAAAAAGATCGAAGCAACAGCATCGACAAACAAAAACATAGCAGTTTTAATGACAGATGAATGACGTGCATCATTGACACTCGATGATTTTGATAACGTAAACAACAATTACAAGTTGACAGTCAATTGTCAAATTTGTTACAGAATTGACAAATGACAGGTACAGGTACACACACGCATATGTTTGTTTTGTTTATATATGACGAATCTAACTAATCGAATATTTTGCGTGTGATTCACGGCGATTATTGATAACTGAAGTGTACAGCACAACAATCATCAATTAAAATTGAAAGGAAACAATCGATGTAAACAAACGCGTATCGTTAAATGCACTTTACGGGCAGAGCGCGCATTCCAACGACGAACATTATATAAAAAAAATATATATATCGGATAATTTTGACGTATCTGTCAGATTGACGGGCATTCGATGCTGGAGCAGGAGACGAACGGAACGAAACAATCGTCGATAAATTGAATGAGAATAAGTAAACTATGCGATTTATATGAATTGCACACGATGATTTATTTGTAAATTGGTTTACAACTCGATTAATGAGACTCGTTAACGTGTTAATTGTTGGAATCTGATCGACGGAAAATAGTTGACACATTAACAACATGTGTCAACTATTTTCCGTTGTTTTGTTTCCTAGATTTCTGCAAATCTCTTGTTGTTGTTGTTGTTATGTCACATTTGTGTTTTGACATTGACTTTCGGCGGCCTTCCGACTTCGTCAATCACGCTTTTTCTCCATCCAATTACACGCAATCACGTATGATTTTCGTTTTACCTTCCACCATTATTATTGCTATTTTATTATTACTTTTTTATGTAATGTATGTGTGTGTTTTTCGCGTTTATTGACGATAATTTCGCGACCTCTTTGAAACTACATAATGTTAATTTCGTTGGTAACTTTGGTTTGCATCGGAATCGAGTTGCAAAATCAACTGCTCTTTGTTTGACATTTGTCATATGTTTAATGACAGCAGATAGTTTGATTTAATGAAAATGACTCCAGTTCAGGTGACTAAACACATACAGACACAGTCATAATTACGTTGACCGTGCAATTACCTGACTCGATGCGCTAATTGCACCTGCAAACTGGAAGCAAAACAGTGCAAACAACACACATCAACAGTTTAATGTGTTTCGTTTGCTCATCTCACGATTGTGGGTAAAACAAAGAAAGAAAAAGCAAAGAATAATTTGGGAATTTGGAGGAGAAAAGCAAAATTCCCTAATCACTCATCGATACGAGCGTGCATAATTCATTAAACCGATAACATTGAAAAGGAAAAACAAACGTACTTTGCTTGCTTCACTAACGAGCTTTTCGTTTCGTTTTCCCCGAATAAAAATTAATCGCGCTCGCAACAATCGAATCACAAATTACCTACAAACGGCAATTATCCACGAAGAAAGAGCAAACAAACAGAGAAGAAAAAAACAAATATAATAGAAGAAACACGTAACAATTAAATATCGACCATTTTGTTGTTTGTCGCTTTTCGTTTGTTTTGGAGAAAAACAAGCGAGAACAACCGAAGAACATAATAAAACGGTAAACAAAGTCGTCCGCGATAATGAGCATATTTCTGATAATTATTAGCATGATCGAATCGCAATAGTTTTATTAAAAGACGAACACGCGATTACACACGCAAACCTGTTTGTTTTTGAGCAAAATAAGTTGTTTTTTTTTTTTTGCAAATTTAAAAATAGCCGTCAATTGATTCCATTTTATATCCCGAATGGATTATTTTAGTTGCATAGACATATTACGCAATCGCAAAATTTATCGATTGGTGTTGTTTCTTTGGAGGAAGATTTAAATATTTAAAAGCTGATCGAAGAAGTCGTATAAATTTAACGTTAACCGGACTTCAACTTTTTCTTTTCTTTCGTCGTTTGTTTCGTTGTCAGGGCAATTTCGTTATGTCACTGAGGACGCGCGTCGTCCGTTGTTTCGCGATCGCAGGGATCCCGACGTATTTCATTCACGTACAATATATATTCTATCCTCCAAAATATATCGAAGTGTTTTGTTTCTTTTTTTTTTTGAAAGGCCAGATTGCGCAACGAATACGATGCGTTAATTATACGAACCAATACGCGCTCATTGGCGATTTCATTCGCACCTCTTCTTGAAAAAATATGTATTATAATAGGTTTAATCGGATTCCCTTGAAGATAAAGGAAGAGCAAACAGACATTGACACATCAACATTGACGTTGCTCACGTGCGGACAATTTCGTGTTGAAATCGATTTATTGTTCAAAAAAAAAAATATTGTAAACAGATCGTGACAGTTATTGAAGATGCTAA
The DNA here is from genome assembly GCF_001412225.1 of Nicrophorus vespilloides. Lineage (NCBI taxonomy): Eukaryota > Metazoa > Arthropoda > Insecta > Coleoptera > Silphidae > Nicrophorus > Nicrophorus vespilloides. The sequence goes on from NW_017099550.1 coordinate 10,779, forward strand.
CCTAGCATAATCTAACCTAAATTAATGTTTGACAGATTACAAAAGTCAAGCAACACATATGAACAATTAAGTAAATAGATAATTTAGTTTCATAGGAATTTCCAAACGCACGATCTCGGGAATTTGTGTCGTTAAATGAAAATAATTTGTAGTTATTAAAAAAAAGCAGCAATAATAACGTTCTATCGACAGGCAAAACGTGAAAATTATCGAACGGTAAACCAAAGTTTTATTGGAATTTTCCACCCAATTGCGTTTCTGTTCTACGCGTCGCGAAACGAATGTTTTATTGAGCATTCACGGCAAAGCGTTATGCATTTACTTTTGCGATTGCCGCCTTTATTTTTTTGTAATTTTGCGTTATTCAAATGTCTTCGACGCGCCGGTAGTTTTCCGCGACGCAAGAACAAGAAGACTAACGATTAAAACAAATGAGATACAAAAGTGGAAGAAGAAAAAAACAAGTCCGGTCTTGTTGCTAACGACTTTTACTTTTTTTCCTAACGAGCGCGGATCTTTGATGCATGGGAAATTTCCTATGATATATAGTAAAATGTAAATGGAAGAGAAGAAATGGAATTGAAAACACCAAAAATGTTGGGGGTTTACGTTATTTTAATCGGGATCAGAGGAGGCCGCGATCGCGAAGTTGACAGGAAAATCCCCGTGTCAAAGTCAGCCGGATCGACGGGCGAAAAAATCGGATCAAAAAGTTATCTCAAAATTCTCCGTGAAATTTTAATATGAAATGTGAAAAAGTGAGTTTATATCGTTTGGACGATTTAAAAAATTGAGGGGATGATCGTTGTTGTTGTTTTTTTGTAGAAAAGTAGCAAATGTAAGAGGAAGCGCAGACGAAGACGCCCGAAGCAGCAGGACATGCTGATGACCATGAAGAGCCTGAGGAATTACAACCGGAGTGTCGTGGATCGTATCCGGCATTTGTGCAGTTTCCTCTGGTTCCGCAGCTTCTGCATGACGCTGGGCTGATGAAAATGAACGAACGAACGAAATGCAAAGCGCATAACAAAACTCTAATCTCACCACTACCACCCCTCAAACATAAGATGTGTCTAGTTTCGAATGTCTCTAGCCGTTTAAGATAATGTGAGTGCTATGAAAATAAAAACGTAACAGAAAACAGTAAAGAATCGCAATTACGATGTAGACAACCAAATCTACATTTCTCCGATCAGTCGCCTCTTACGACAAGCGGGAGTGAGCTGTGGTCGTATTCTTTTTGATAACTGCCCCGAACCACAGGGCAAACTACAGATGTTTTGTATTCTCAATGAAATTGAAACCAATCCTATTTCTTTAAAATAATTTATTCAATAGTTTTTTTTTTTCGAGAAGAAACAGTTCGAAACAAGTAAAACGAACACTTGGAGCAAACAGATTTAGCACACGTAAATAATCGGCAATTTCCTTCCTTTACAAATATAAAATCGTATAAAAAATATATATACATAACAGATCGAAAGATTGAGAATAAAATTTTGTAAATCGGGGGAGGAAAAACAAAATCAAAGTGTAAAAAAAAGGTAATGAAACTGAGATAAATACAATATATACTAACGAGATTCGCTCAAATTTTTAACACCTTTTAAATAGACATATTAAATAAAACTGATCACACCTATCGTTACACGTAAATAACAATAACGTTTACCCTATAGATTCCTTTTCACGAGTCATCATCATCATCTTGATCATCATCATCTCTAAGTTAAATAAATAAGACATTAATATGACTGGAAACAACAACAACAACGACGACGAGAATCGCGTAATAAATATTAGGTGAATCGTTTACCGTTGCGGATCGACGATCAGCAAGGAGTCGATGCACTTCTTTCCGCACAACGAGCCGATCTGCGTGAAGCACTCGGTCATCCGCTTGTTGTAGCTGATGTTACCGAAATAGTAGATGCGGTAGTTGTAGAAGATCTTGAACTGCTTGATGTCCTCCTCGGTGCAAGCGTTCTCGTCGACGACGTCGCTTCCCGCGAATCGGCAATACTTTTGCGCGTCGAGCGAGGGCAGGCACTGTTCGATGCGGTGCCAGGTGTACGTCTCCGGGCACAGAAGATCGGAGCAGCTCAGCTTCCCCTTGTACCGCATCTTCGGGCACGAGTGGTTGTAGTAGCCCATGTAGTAGTGCTCGATGGACGGCCGCAGCTTGTACAAGTCGCGCGTGTAGTGCAATTCTCTGGAAACGATGCGAACGTTTTTTGAGGAGAAATTAAATTGTTTCGATAGACGCACCTCAGTGAACCGTAAGTGCCGAGCGTCAGGTTTCTGTAGGCCGGATCGTAGAAGAAGTAGACGGAGCTCACGCATTTCGGCAGGATGTCGATCACACCGACGGCGACCAGCTTATCCTCGAGCCAATACTGCTGATGGAAAGAACCGTACTTGATGTTCGAATCTTCCTCCTCCTCAGCTTGTCGAGTCTTCCAATTAGACAAAATGAAATGTGGAAGAAATGCGACAAATAAAGTTTACCTTCAACGGAGAAGATACCAGAAATCGGATGAAACCTTTCATGTTGACGTCGTCGTCGTGCACGATCTTCTGGTACTTCTTGTAGACCTCGTATTCGGCGCTCTTCGTCCTCTCCCACTCCTCGTCCGCGTCTCCGGAGCACACCAGCACCACCTGCAAAACGAAGAGAAACGCACACGCTCAAACTAATTTCTCTGAACGCGAATCCATCCATTCATCCATCTAGGATCGAGCACGGACTTTGAGCTTCCCCTGAGGCTCGGCCGCAAACAGATCCTCCAGACTCTTCTCGCCCTTCTTCTGCCCCCTGATCACAGTCGTCGTACCGTCCTTGTTCTTCCTTCGCTCCAGCCTCAGCAGCTTCGCCTTTTTGCACGGAGGCTTGTTCGGATCCGCGCCCATCCCCTTCTTCACCACCTTCTTAACCACCCTCGTCGATTCCACTGCAACAACCATAACACTAAATCTAATCACAAATACGATCTAGTAGCCTTACTCGTAATGGGAGGTTTAACCTCTTTGCTGGTTCGTTGCTCCTCCTCCACAGGTTTACGCTCCGCCTCCTGCTTTGATTCGCACATTACCAACTTACTGTTGGCATCCAGATGCATGGAAGGCACATGCTCCCCGATAACGTCCGTATCTCTGGCGTTCTCGTCTTCGGGTCCGCTCGACGGCAGCTCACCATCCTTCAAATACTTGTTGAACTTCTTCACGACCTTCTTCTGAGACTTTGTCGGCTTGAAATTCACCGCATTGCATCTGCACACACACAAACAATAACAAAATCAATTCCAATTGGAAATAATGTGTGTGTTTCAATTCGAATTGACTGACCTGATAGTGTAGAGCGGACAGCAAGTGAGATCCATGATCGGCTTGTAGCAATATTTCCCTGACCTCCTCCAGCCCCTATCGATCAAGGTCTGGTAATCATCGACGGTGAGTTGCTCAGCCCACATCCCTATGGAAACATAAACAAATGATGCACAATTTGTTGACAATTGAAAATAGGTATGGGCCTCACCGTTTGAATGGCTGCAATTGGAACTCTTGCAGTAACCGCATTTCGATGGGGAATTGTCGAAGAACCAATGCGCGATGCTGGCCTTCCTTATTTCCATCATAGATCAATCTCAGAGCACCGTCTTTGTTATCGAGTTTCTATCTCCGCTCCGCTTCACTTGACGTCTCAGCAACAAATGACGTAGATGGCGTTTGCGCGCGTCCGTCTTCTGTTTAATTCGCGCATCATCGGTTGCCTATCATAAACATATATTTAATTATACTATTAAATTCACATAAACACATATGATTCTTTTATATGTTACTTACTGAGGCTGCAATTACATTTCGTTATGAATGTATACTTCCAATGAGCGATTGGTTGGTGCAGTTGCGAGGGAAACATAAGCGTCTCGGTAATCAGCTGATAATATATGTCAGGATGTAAACAATGGTGAACGATCGTATGTTTGCTCACTATGACGATTCAATTTTTGAAATCTAATCGAGACGGCGATCATCGTCGTAATCGTAATAATCGTGCAAGGTCATCGAATCCGACACACTTTTAATTGCGCGCGGCAATCTTAGTTCACGTTTACCGTGTGTTTGTGTGCATGTAACACAGTCGGGTGGCTCATGCTTTTCTGACTCATTCTCAGTTCGAGCGTCGGAGAGGAGTGAAGGTCCCAAACGACAATAGCAAAAAAAGGGCGACGAGATGAGCGCCAACAACACCAACGGTTTTCGCGGTAAGTCGAAAACGTGATTCGTTTACACTTTATCGGTAATGTTTCGTAATGAATTTGCAGTCGACGACACGCAGGGTCACTACGAGGAGGTGAAAATACCAGTGCCGTGGGGGCACATCGCAGGTGATATAATAATCAATACTTTATAAATATTCCCATTTCCATAAATCAAACCATCATTGACACATGTCACTCTGACAGTTAATGATGATGATGATGATGATGTCAATTCGATAAACAAAAGAAACAGTTGACGCTATTTTATCAATAACAAGAAGTAATGATAATGAACACTTTTTTTTTAATTGACGAGTGCAATGTCCATTCAATTAAATGTCGATTAGATATAAATTTATTTACATTGTTGTACTCATTTACATAGTGTCAAGTCAGATTTGTTTATTTTAAATTAGTTTTTTTTAATTAATGGTTATTAATTATGGAAAATAAGTAATATAATCGTTGTTTGCACAAACTGTAAATTACGTTTTCTCACCGTCTTTTTTTTATGTCGACCTTGGTGTTCATTTTTTTTTACTTCTTCTCTTCTCGGGTTCGTAACCGGGGAACTTTGAACCCGCCAATTTTATTTGCATTAACCGTTTCTTTTCGATCATACGAAACTGATTTTTGTTGTACAATGTTGCAACAGTCTCTATTTCGAGCGATTTTTTTATGTTTAAATTTTGTTTTTTAGGTAAATGGTGGGGTTCAAAGGACCAGCAGCCGGTGTTGGCGATTCACGGTTGGCAGGATAACGCCGGGACCTTCGATAATTTAGCACCGCACCTGGTGAAGGCGAACCTGTCGGTGCTGTGCTTGGATATGCCTGGGCACGGCTACAGTTCGCACTATCCGCCGGGTCTGTTCTACTACATCTTCTGGGACGGAGTGCACGTGCTGCGGCGGGTGGTGAAGCATTACAAGTGGTCGTCGGTGAAGCTGTTGGGACATTCGATGGGCGGCGCGATATCCTTCCTCTACGCCGCGTTCTATCCCGAGGAAGTCGATTGCTACGTCGCCTTGGACATCGCCTCGCCGGCCGTCCGCGATTCCAACAAAATGTACAATGTGACCGCCGGCGCCGTCGACCGTTTCCTCAAGTACGAGGGCTTCGATTCCGGCACGGCGCCAACGTACAGGTACAAGCAGATGTTGGAGATCGTGGTCGAGGGGTACGAGGGTTCGGTGACGGAGGAGAGTTGCCACGTGCTGATGAGACGCGGCACGCGCAGCGACAACGAATGCTGCGACCAGTACACCTTCACCAGAGATCCGAGGCTGAAGCTGTGCGCTCTCGGCACGATGGACATCAATCAGGCCGTCGATCTGGCGCGTAGGGTCAAGTGTCGAGTGATGAACGTGCGCGCCGTCCACAGTCACACGCACTCCGACCCCGGCTACTACGACAAGGTGCTCGACGTCGTCGAGAAGAATGCCAGAGTCCTGGTGCGCGTCAACGTCGACGGCACCCATCACGTCCATCTGAACAACGCGGAGCGCGTCGCCGGACACGTCGTCGACTTTCTACTCGACGAAGACGACGACCTAATCTAGACACGATATTTATTTATTCCGCGAACGCATCACGAAACTCGTGTATGTAATCCATTTACTATAGTATTTTAAAAAGAAATTATTTATTTTCACCGGTGATATATTTGTTATAAACGAAACCTTACATATTAATTAAAATGGTAACCTTGCACCTCGTCACCTCGACTTACGTCCCGAAAACAGGAAGCTCTCTTAGTATAACAAACCCCCCCCCACCTCTCCCTTTTTGTTTATTTATTTTTTTGTTTGTTATTTTAATACGAAATCGAGAAAAAAAAATTAGACACGGCCATGAACTTAAAGTAACCATGGTAACGATTCAAACAAAGCACCAACAAACAAGAGGCGAAGCGCGATGACGCTCGAGCAGGTCCAGGAGATCGTGCGAAAATACGGCGGAGAGGAGGCCAAAATCGAAAAACTTCTACAAGAAAAGTAAGCGCACAACAACAACAACAACATTTTAATTGAATATAATATACAAAAAAAAATTGCTCAATGAACGCACTTGTTTCAACAGAAACATGTCATTTCTCACAACAAAAAAATAGTCGATTCGTTCAAATTATCAATTGCAACTTCTACTACCAATAATTCCGCTTCCAATTGCGCTTATATAAGCACATCTTCTTCAACGTGCATCGGCATCATCAAAAAAACATCTTATCGTTATGCAACTCAATTAACTTCGTAGTGCGCAAAGGAAATCACACACAAAAAAAAACCAGTGGCGTCACGGTCAAATTCACCTCTTGTTACGTCATTGGCCAAAAACATATATTGTTTGGAGAAGGTGTATTTATTAATTTTTGTAATAATTATAAAAATATTAAAATTTATTTTAAATAATAAAAACGAAATATTTTGAGAAAATTTAATTTCATTTGCATTTTTTAGGGAACTGGAGGAGAAAACTGCCAAAGAGAAGAAACTTTCGATGGTCGAGAGCAAAACTCGGACGTCGTTCGATGAAATAGTTAAACGAAACAGACAGATTTTGAAGGTAAGATTGATTCTGATAATATTGCTAGGTTTCAATTATGCAACTCGCGTTATATGAGTATACACTGTTGCCTATAATAATAGTACGTTACTCAACGATTTTGAATGAGCTCTCCTTTTAGTCGCCTTTTACGACAAGCAGGAGATACTTTGGCCATATTCTTTGATAATTGCCCTGAAAACCAAAGGGCAATTTAATTTGCAAATTAATTGACGATTTGTTTTTATTATATTTGTCAGGATCTGGAGGTGGTTAAAGGAAATTTGAGATCGAAGGCGATCTTCAGTCCGTCCGAGATGCAGTGGGAGAGGATCTGCGAGAACTACAGGGAGAATCCCTCGCTTCCGGTAACAACCTATCGATGCCATCTTCCGGTTTTCGTATAACAACTTCATCTTTGCTACACATTTTCTTTATATTTAGTATATCTATTTGCTGTCTATTATTACTATTATTACACGATACATTTAAATCAACATATTTCGTTTCATTACAATCCTATTTCCCCTTCATCAAAAGTACTATAGAAATGAGTTTAGATTTTGTAGATTTTTCAATTTCATTGCTTACAGTATTTAGTTTTTCTTTACCTACCATTAAATTTAAAATGTATTTAAACGGTTCGTGCTTTTGGTGCCATTTGCAGATGCTTATTATCTTGTTACCTTGACGATTGATTAGCCGTGAAATTAATTGAGCAATTGGTATTATCAATGTCTATTTAAAGAAAATTAAGCATGATTCGGATCGTGTGGATTTGTTTGCAGTGCTCGAAACACTTGATTTAGAATTTACATTTCGTTGCCGTTCCTGAGTGTCTTACGTGGAAGGAAGGTAGGCGATAGGCTCGGGCAAAAAAAAGTATTATATATGTGTATTATCATTTGTATTATTTCCAAAGCGCGATAAAAAAAAAGTTATCAACATCGGTGCGCCAAGGTATGTAGACCAGAACTATTCCCGCTGATACCGATACCGGCGTCTCGCTCACCTGATCCACCTTTAGCGACGAAAGGAGACGGAAGACACGTGCGATAATAATAATAATAATACACGGTGTATATATGGATTGATAACTATGTAAAGTTACCAACGAACGCAACATGCGCGACCGACAAATGGGCAGAAGCGAGAAGCGAAACGTTTATTTTGTTCTCTTTCATTTCTTTTAAAGAGCGAAACGGAAAAACGAAAAACCCCCACGACCAACAACAAGAAGAAGAGTGAGAAGTCGCCACCACCACCGCCGTCTGTTTTTAAAACAATTGCATTGTTTAAAAAAAATAATAAAATATATCGTTGGCCACGAACTCATTCCGTCCCCGAATGTCGTCGGATCGACAGCGAAAGAAAGGTTCGCTCCCAAAAGAAAACTACAATTTCGGTAAGTCGACGTCAAGTCACCTTTTTCATTACCACCTATATCGCAAATCAATTGTTTCATTTCTTTATTGTTTTTTATATTCTTGGTTTCGCTTAGAAATCGTTTCTTTAATATTTTAATGCAATCTACAACAGATTCGTGGCAAATTTGCGATAAGCAAATGAAAGGAAAACAAAAAGAATCTCGGAAACAATGGTGGCAAAAGCGAACAATGAGCGAAGATAAAATGTTTAATTGTTTTTTTTTGTTTCTTCTCTTTCGTAAAGGATGAAATTAAGAAGGGAAAAATTATCGAACGCAACGAAACGCGATTAGTCGCGCCGCGACTTTAACAACAGCGTGTGCCTCCTTCTTTTTTGTTTGTTTGTTTCCTCTCATTTTCATTTATTTTCGTCGACGTGTGCGTCGTAATCCTTTCGTTTTAATCCTAAAATCAACACAACTTTATTTGTGTGTGTATGTTTTGCTTCGTTTTGAGCAGACAAATCCAATTCTTTGTTGATTGCAAAGAAATCGGGTCCCTCTACTCGACAAACCACTTCGATCATCCCAATTCCGTCTACCTCATTTCCTGTAGCTCACTCTGTACGTTTCGCAAAATCGGCATGTTTAATTAAAATACACGCAACAGCAACATCACCACAGTTCGGTGTCTCCGCTTACTTGATCCACGCGGATAGACCGTCGAATTTCCGAGGTTTGTTCGTGCGGCTCGAGTTAACGAAGCCCGAGACACTGCAGACCAATCAACCAACCAACCAACACATTTAAACATCATCGCAACAAGGAAATTATCGGGTTTCGGAATTGATGATCTTTGTGGGGGTGAGTATCTTATTAATTCATTTACAATTTCTAACAGCGGTTATTATCATGAGACACTAAAGTCGTTTAGCATTTTCGAAAACTAGAAAAATATTGCACAACTTTTCGAATGCTTATTACCAGATAAGGAGTATTACGACGAACCTAAAAATAGACTTAGTTAATAATCTATAGTTTTGCCTTTAATTTGCATATTCAATTGTCTAATTAGTCTACGTGGTTGTCGAGTGACCAACATTTTAAGATTAATGCAACTAACATACATTTACCAACGTTCTAGCTAAAAGCAACTAACATTTACATTCCTACCTTTAACAAAGATTTCATGTACACAGGGAACGAAATGATCGATGATCGAAAATTTATGATTTTTTTTTCTTTATTAATTTATACCTTTGGCTTAAATAATTAGTGTCCCTAAGTTCAATTAAATACATACAACATTATTACATATCGTTTACGTTTCATCATTCATGTTTTTTTTTGTCTCAAATTTTTCTCGCATTACACATCGGATTATCGTTAATAATAGTCGATTTACAATAATACCTAGCTTCGATCCTTACAATAATCCTTTTTTTTTCTTAACATATGGCACATTACGTTTGTTTTTCTTCGAGTCCTCGAGTTTTTTCCCTCATCGTTACAAAAATATATCATCGTCGTGTTTCATCCATTCTTTCTTTCATTTTTTTTTAGTTACAGTACACCTTACTTAATTTTATTATATATATATTCTCTTTTTTTTTGTCATCGTCATCGCTTCTTATCATTAGCAGATCTTAACAATAAACGCAATAAGAGGGAGAGAGATAGATAGAGATAGAGAGAGAAGGATATACTTATATAGGTTACAATAAAGAATAAGTTAAGGTTACAATTTGAAATGAAGACGAAACTACTATAAA
>NW_017099550.1:20734-29516 GCF_001412225.1 Nicrophorus vespilloides
AATGTGACTTTCGGTTTTGGAAATTCAATTATTTCATTTTTGTGCGAAACGATAAAAGGGAAGACCGAAGATTGGGGTGGAAAACAAAATTTTTGGGCTTCTATATCCAAATTTAGTAACAATTCTCATGCTTCATCATCATCATCATTTTTTCTTTATACAAATTTTATAATGCTTATCAATTAGACTTAGTAGTTAGGTCATTTAGGTACAAAATTCAGTGGTACAAAAAAACCGAGAGACAACGAAACAAAAAAGCTACTCGCTATTACCTCATCATAGCATCATTTACTTCATTCATTATAATATCAACTTTTTATTTTTTTTATCTTCATTTCATCAATCCTCTTTACGCAGTTACAAATATAACTTGATATGTTTCAATATGTTTACTTATTTTTGTTTTCTTCTTCAATCGTTAAATGCAGCGCGCTAGCGAAAATCCCTCTGAATGGTAACTAATTAGTTAGCTAGTATTAGTAATTAGCGCTGTTGCGGTATGCAACCCAAATCACATGGTGTAGAGAAAACGTAAGATTATAATATGTTTTTTTGTATATATATATATAATATATGAAGAGAGGATAATGTTATATAATAAATAGGAGGAAGCGTTTTTTTTTGTTCGTTTTTAAATAAAAAAATTATATAATTACATACATCTTGAGCGACTCAAAGAACTTTACACACTAAAATCACTTAGGCTTCATTTTCCTTACTATATATATAATATAATATATTATAAGTGTTACAACTTTTAACAGTGTTTTTTTTTGTCTTCTCCGCATTTTCTTTCTTTTCAAATGGACGACGTTTATTTACTTCATTTCTTTTCTTTTTTTTCTTTATTAATATTTACAAACAACAGTCTTTAGTCGATATATATTTAAATGAAAAATTAAAAAAAAAATAACGGAAGAGCAATCGTTGCGTTTCTTATGTACACACGTAATTGGAGGAAAAATAAATGAAAGAGGCGCGCGTCTGCTTGCGATAACAACAACAGCAACAACAGTAAATGCATATTCAACGATAGATAATAATAATTAGTTATAATAATAATAAGTGTACATGACTAGTTATGACATTATTTGTTCTGTGTCACAGGTTATTTTTTTGTGTTGTTGCTGCTGAAGGTTAAACCGACTGATAAAATATACATATATATATATAACAGGTAGAAGGAAACGAAAGAATCCGAGAACGCGTGGCGATTATCATTCGTTCCTCACTTCAACTCGCGCCTCACATAAATACATAACATACATATATATATATATTACCAACACACGCCTCCCACTAATTAATCCATAAAAAGAAAAAGAAAACGGTGTAAGGAAAGTAAAAATAAACGTGATAAGGAGGACGTGCATGAATATTTCCCCTCCTCCAATGAGATAACGTAACGACGGCAAGCGCGCTCGAAGTTATCATCTTTTACTTCGAAACGAAACGAAAAAAAAAAAACTAACGTTATTACATAATCAATTCATTAATCAATGCTGTGTGGCACCGGTTCCTTATTTTCCTTTTTTTTTGTTTGTCGCTTCTATGTTTTTTTAAATTTGTTAATCATCTGTTTTCCTGATTGCGATTTTTCATCCAACTGCGCATCGAAACGGTCATCAATTACAGCATGTTTCCGCCCGGTTCGCTCCTCGTCGAAGGGTGGTACAGCTGCTTGTGGTGGGGGGAGGGCGTGAAGCTGCTCAGCTGCGGGGCGGGGCCTCTCCATGACATCCCTTCGCAAAAGAAAATTAAAGCTAAACTTCCCTTCGTTCGATTTTGTTGTTGTTGTTGTTGTTATTTTTTGTTTCTACAAATCTGCAAGCACATTTCGAACAAACGAAAAAAAAAAGTGGGAGATAAAACAAAAAAAACTTGAAACTTAATAATTGATTAGTGAAAAATGACAGTTAGAGTAGTGATGGGTGATTAATGAAATCATTTGAATGCTGTGATGCAACAAAACGAAAGCTATAAATCATACGCGAAAAGGACATGGAAATCGATGAAAACCTCATCTATTCCTCATGAATCCACTCGACCATCCGTACGTAATATTAGTCTGACGTGTGTGTGTTTTGTGTCTCGCGGAAATAATAAATCACATTACCTTGATTAATAATAATAAAACTTAATTAAAAAAATGAAAACGATAAATTGGGGATGGACGAGATGAGGATGAGAAAGGAAGGTTAACGTGATTACGATTGTATATTTACCTGGTGGACCGACTCTCGCGTAGACAGGTTGATTCGGGGAGACCAGATCGGGAGGATTGCTCGCTTGACCACCACCACCACCACCACTTCCACCGCCACCTTTCCGGTCTTTCTTGGGTCGTTTCAGCGTTTGATTCGGAGCAAAATATGAGTCCGAGTAGACCTTCCGGTTGTAGTAGCCGCCATTCGAGGCAGGGTACACCTCCTCCTCTTCGGGCGTTTGACCGCTGGCGTTCCAAATCTAACAACAACAACAACAATAATTGGTTAATAACATTTCATTGATGATTATCGATTTCGTTGTAATTACCAAAGAGTTTCCGTTCCGACGGCTTCCGGTTACGAGGGTCGTCGTTGCGTATGGCGCCGGAGAGGTGGCGCTTGTGTTCACCTCGGCATAATCGGAAACTCGTTCCACGTTAGGACTCGCGTACTCCTGGACTTGCATGTTGCTCCGATCGGTCAGCGCTTTGTAGCTTACAGAACCGTTCGGTTCAGTGCTGTATTCCAGCTGATTGGGTCGAGCGTACTTCTCTTGGTGCAGAGGATTAGTGTGCAAATTAATGCTTATACCGTTTTTGGTAAGCTTAGGTCCGTTCAAACTGTTGTACTCCATCCGGTTGTAGTCCTGTTGCGTCGTGAATTTAGTGTAGTCCGGCAGGGTGCTCGAATAGTCCGGCAAGTTATCCTTGTCCATCCACAGGGGCGGATCGAGTTTACCGGTGATTGGCGTATTGAGGACGCCCCCGTTCGATCTGCTCGGCGGGATCGTTTTCTTTGAGAGCATCTGTCTTCGCCGCACCAGAAGCATCGCTCCGAAGAGGAGAACCATCACCGTCACCATGCTGATGAGAAGCGCCAGAAACCAGGTTTCCGTGATGAAATCGCCCGGTTGCATGTCCGGATTAAGCGGACGCTGATGATGATCTATGGATCTGGAGGCGGGGTCGAGGCGGAGTAAAGCCGCCACGCTGTAAGGACCCGCCCCCGCTCTAGTCGCCGCTGCAACCCTAATATTATACGAAATCCCCGCAGTTAAATTGCCCAGCAGTAAAGTCGGTGTAACACCGACTTGAACCACATCCAGATGACCGTCGGTGCCGTTGGACCGCACCTCTACCTTGTATCCTTGAAGCTCTCCATTTAAACTGCCCAACGGGGGACTCTTCCATTTCAGGTAGACCGCAGTCGAATTCAGGAGCAACGCCTCCATGTGAGTCGGAGCTTCCGACGGGGCATCCTCCAACGTTCTGACGATTCGCGAATTCGAAGGTTGCCCCTCAATGGTTTTGTAGAACGGTATAATGAAGAACTGGTAACGCGACCACCTCTCCAAGTTGTTAACAGTAAACCCGGAAGTAGTTCCCGTGTGCAGCACGGTCAGCATGCTGTAGCTTCGTGGAAATTCCGGTGCCGTATCCATGGAGACATAGTAAATGTACAGTCCTTCGACGTACTGGGAATCCAGTATTTCCCAAACTAATTTAACCGCCGTCGGCAGCACCGGAATCACTTCAGCTAATTTAACGATGGTACCCGAAACGAGCGAAGCTCTTGCCTCGCTCAATATCGTTACCTCGGGGTTTCCCCAATTCTGCGCCGGATCTGATCCGACGAAGATCTGCTCGGACATCTGAGACGGTGGACCCAGGCCGTGCCTGTTTTCTGCACGTATGAGGAAAGTGTAAGGGATGTTCGGAGATAGGAGGTGCTGGGTGTATCTGGGACCTGGGACACGTCTCGCAACTATTGTCCACGAAGGGATCACTCCGTCTTCCCTACCGAACAGTTCGATCTGGTAACCCAAAAGACTGGATGAACCGATTTTGTTGTTCTGTCCCCAGGTTATGGTGACGCTACCCTCCGATTGGTTCAGAGCGTGCGGTCTGCTGGGCGGACCCGGAAGCGTAACCGCCTCAGGCGCCTTGAAAAAGTTTATGTTCGGATTCTTGGGATTTTCGACGCGCAGGTGACCAGTCCAAGTGGCCTTGCCGCTCCTCGAGGAAGCCACGCACGTGTAAATACCGGAATCATCTTTTCGCAGTTTGATAATCTCGAGATGACCCGACTTTGTTAAATTAACTTTTTCAGATGCTTGCACCGGGATGCCCTCCTTGTACCAAGAGATGATAGGTTCTGGATTACCTGTTGCTTCGCAATGGAAAACGGCTATGGAGTTTATGGGAAGGGTTTGGTTAACTGGGCCACGTACTATCACTGGTGGCGGTCGGTTCTCTTTTGACGAGACCGTTAATCTGGTTCTCGTAGAAACCGAGCCTGCCGCGTTCACCGCCGAGCATACTATCACCGTTCCAGAATTCTGTATGTGGGCGTTCTTCAGGATCAAAGTGGAGTGACCCTCGGTGTTGGTGAAGGCCTCGTAATTGCTGCTGGACGTGCCAGGGAATATCAAGGCACGATCTCCTTCGAACGTCCAGAAGATGAAGGGTTTAGGACTGCCATGTGCGTTGCAGTGGAAGGACACCTCCTGACCGACCTCCACCGTTTGAGCCAGTGGGCGGGTACTGAATGTGGGTGGAGCGTAAACGGTGAGCGTGGCCGACGCCGTCAACGCCCCGGCTGGATTATCCGCCTCGCAAATGTACTTTCCCTGATCCGACAAGGTGACTCGTTCCAGACGCAAGCTGCGATCCTCGAGAACTCGAACCCTACCCAGAGGCATAGTGCCGCCGGGAGCGCTCCGCCTCCAAAGCACGTCCGGCAACGGATCTCCGCCCACTCCGCACGAAAATTCTACGGTGCTCCCGACCAGTGCCATCAGATCATCCGGAGGTCGTATCAGGTACGGCTTAACTGAAAGCACAACAAATACAAATCGTCAATAGTTAAAATCAATGCTAGTGAATGAATTAACTAACCGTGAACTTTTAGGAGGGCCACCGCGGATTCCCTGATTCCGGCAACGTTCCTGGCGACGCACTGATACCTCCCATCGTCGGCATTACGTGCATCCGTAATGGCTAAACTACCTCCATCGACGATCTTGTATCTTCCTTCAATGTCCAAAGTATGTCCATCCTTGCGCCACGTGATCTGCGGTTCCGGTGTGCCGCGCGGCGGACCGCACTCCAAGATCACGTCGTCGCCGGCAGCAACTCGCGCACTCTGCGGTTCTATACGGAAATCTTCGCGCAAAACTGAAAAAAAAAACAACGTTCGTTATAATCCGGTTGTTATAAAATTTGATTCACGTAACTTTAATAGGAACAGATTTCGAAGCTCGTTAATATCATTGTTGTAAGTTATTTACGAGCGGCGCAATTACACAACCCTTTTCGTTAATAGTAATTAGCCGATTAGTGTGTGGGGTGGGACGATTTTATTGTTATCATCATCATCATCGACACACACAAACAGATGACGCTCTCCGCAGCCGCAGCCGCGAATTTACGCAAATCGCCCGATTATCATCATTTCAATTGAAACAATTAAACGTACTTTTATTCTCTCTCTCCCTTCCACCCATTAATAAGTGGTATACGTGGTGTACACATTCGGATTTCAGTAGATTATGGCCGTCCGTTTTCGATTATTATCATTATTTTAGTTTTCGTTTTGTTTTGCGCGAAATTATTTTCCGTTAATGCGAAACGCAAATAATACGATTTGCGCCGCGCGGATTATTATTTTTCGCAATTATTTTGCATGGATATTTTAATGGTGATGGTGGAGGGTGAAGTGAAGGCTATCTGTATTCTATATTTTATATTCTATTTTCTTTTTGTTTTATATATATATATTTATATTTTTTTTTTAAATTTCCATGATTATACGTGTGCGTGCTTGGCTTCCATCCACGAACCATCACATCCCAAAGTTTCATTATGTACATGGTGTTGCTACATAATATATTAATCCCGATATATAAACGTTAACAAAATAAATTAAACAAAAAATAAACGACCTCAATTATTCACGAACGCGCTTCTAATTACCACATCACATCTACTGTAAAAATAACTTATCATTTATTTATTTTTGCGTTAATTTCGTGAGAATCGATTCGCTTCGGACGAAAGACTACTGAGAAAAACGTCGAGTGGGCGGTGGAGGAGGAGGAGATATAGGATGAGAAAGGGAAGAAATAATAGCGAAATGCTATTATGAATTATGTGCTTTCCAAGGAATCGCGTTATTACGAACTCCTTTTTCTCTTTCTCTCCCTCTCTCTTATATTATTAAAACCTCGCGTTCTTTTATTTTTTTCTATACAGTGTGCCCTTTTTCACCGAACGAAACGAAAATAAAATTTGCAGAGAAACATTTCATTCCATTTTATGCTGTCACAGAGAACAGTGGTATTTCTCGCGTCGTCAATTCAATTTACTTTACATTTAAATTAGTTTTTATGGGAATTATAGAGAAGAATTATTTATATCTAATATTCTAATGATATTTGCGTGTTTTTGCAATGTTGTATGTATCGATTGACGATAGATGTCGTTGCTTTGAAATATTGTGTTTATTAGTTGGCGTTTCTGTAATTGACATATGTCTTCATTTACTTTTTAATCAAGCGATTTCGATTTGTCGAGTATATTTATGTGTGTGAGGAAGGGCGAGAGGGCGAAGGGTGTTATCATCCAATTTGTATGTGAGGAAATGAAAACGTGCGTTCCCCGAATCGAAAACTATCTCTCAATTTCCTAACGTCGCGCGCGAAAGGGGAGAGGGCAGCAACATGTGTACCCCCCACGAATACGAGAAAAAAAAAGGCAAATTAATCCACCCCCCCTGCGTCTCTCGTTTCTCTTCATTTGCATGCAGGGTCCACCAATCCACTCCACCCCTCTCTATCTATCTACACACATATACATTTTTCGATCCTCTATTGCGCTAATCCAATCAATCGGCAATTCGATTGCGATTTTTATTGCGCCGCAATTGGGCGGAAAACGCATCGAAATCGAAATTGCAAAGTCTCCTCTCTTCCGCCCGATGGACTCTTTTTTTTTTTTTTACCGCCCCGTAACGTAACGACAATATCGAGTCAGTCAAACTCGCTGGCGATTAATTAATAATTGCGATTGTCTTTTATTTCGTTTGTTTTCTGTTTTTTTTGCAATAGCCTCGGGCCTCGCGCGAATAATCAATTTAGTCCTAAAACGATGGAGAAATAAAAAGACCGTAAAATAGGGGAATAAATGAAAGTCGAGGTAAAAAAGACTTGGGACGTCTGTCTCTTCGTTCCGACACAACATAATTTTAATCCAACTAGCGTTGGAAGAGTGAAGGAGGCCATGAAATAAAGAAAAGACGAGGAATACGAGAGCAAGAGCAAGAGCAGAGCGGCACTCGATGAGATCCCATTTTCACTTTACACACACACATACCCTTATTGCATCCGCCCTTCTTCCACGTTCACCTCGTCTACTAAAATTACATACGCTGTTCTATCTCATCTTCTACTTTTTATCTCTTTTTCCTTTCTTTTGTCTCCAATTTCACCTTTCACATAACGTCCACCAGGTGGCCATCATAACTGTCAATTACGGACAATTCATGTTATCCGCAGGATAATCGTTAATGTTATTACAGAGAGAAACCTTTCGAACGTTTTTCTATTCAATTTCTTGCACTTTAATGCTTTTAACTGCAAATTATTAAAAGAAATAATGGTAAAAAACGGCCACGAAGGTCGTTAGATTAATGTTCCGTAGATGGCGTCGCATTAAACGTCATTATTTATCTCGCGTTTAATCCGCGCCGGATAATAATATTCGGGGTTTAAAGTTGAGCTTCGAGTGTCTTTCATTATTTCAAAGCCGCGAGGATTAGATTTTTCTCTCTTTTTTTTTGGCTGTTGCTGTTGTTTTTGTTGTCTGTGTGTTTTTTTTTTTAATAAAACGTAATTTATGGGATGCCGACGTCCACACAAAGAAAAAAAACAAACGAAGCAAAAGAAAGGTCAAGACTGTGCGAGCGGTGGGTGGAATGAGGCACCATGAAATATGCACGATGCGACGATGGGGCGGGCGGTTGTTAGGGCCGCAAATCTTTATAAATGCGTAATTTTCGTGAAATGCTGCTGCATGTTTGTTTGCGTGTCCGTCGACACTTTGCATTTGCATGAGAAATGACCGTGAAGGAGGACACACATCACATCGCTGCAAGCGGTGGCGGCGGCGGCGGTCAGCTTTTCGGAAATCGCGTGGGGCGCATACTTTACGAGCGTACGCAAATCTTGTTGTCATTTCTGTATGCTTTTTTTCTTCGATATTTTGCATCCGTAATGCATATTGTTTCCCATATCCCATCAACTTGTTTCGTAAGTAGGCGATGGAATTGGGGGGGGGGATGTAGTTATGGTAATTGGCGGAGGAACGGACGGACGGAGACGCTAACCTCCTCCCCTTCCCTCCTCACGATTGGATCCCAGTTGGCGCCTCGCGATAATTAATATTTAATTCCCTTCAGTGATTATCCGGCAGTTTTCGTGCTCATCATCAGCAGGAATAATCCAATTCCCCCCGGTTGCGCATCCCATCAAAATTATCCCTCCGAAAACGCACGGCTTACACAAATTCCAGAGAGAG
>NW_017099551.1:0-24675 GCF_001412225.1 Nicrophorus vespilloides
ATTGCGCAGACAATTCTAAAATGATGTTGCTTTGAGTAATCTATCAATAGTATTTTTTTCAAAAATATTTCATGTTCATTCTAAACAATTGCTTTAAATTGTTTTAAAATTAATTAACGAGCATTTCGCTTAACGAACAAAATGAATTGTAAGAAAAATGACTCGCTTAACGTGCGAGTTTCGCATAACGACTGACGATGAGAAGTCCGGGTTTGCGCTTTTTTTTTTCACGAGTTGTTAATTTCAGGGTATGGTTAAAATATTGATTATTTAAAAAGATTCTGTACAGTCGTTTTTTGGTGTCGTATCTGAAATGGAAAATAAATTGAGCATTTTCGACATCTTTTGCATTTTTATTACCTAAAAAGTTGTCAAGCAAGAATAATGTATTACATCATATAAGAAATTAATCTTATATAAAGATACAAATTTAAATAAAGAATTTTAAAAAATACACAATAAAATGTTATATTTATTGTATTAATAATGATTCGAAATACAGTGGAACCTCGCTTACGAGCGAGCAAAAAATGATCTCGCTTAACGAGCAAAATAAATTGTAAGAAAAATGACTCCAAAATGGAACCATTATCGTATATTACATTAGTTTATATGGGGAAAATTGTATATGAGTAAAAATTAGGAAATTTATAAACGGATTATACTCGTTAAGCGAGGTGCCATTGTATACAGTGTCGGACAAAAAAATAAGAACACTCGTTGACGTTGATGATCAGAGAATCTATTATTGATTTGCTTTGCTTCAAGAATTTGAAACTAAATTAGTTTTAAAGAAAAAACGTATTATAGAAAAAATAATTCAATGTTGAGGATTATAATATGGAAATTATAAAAATAATAAATTAAAAAGTAATTTTCAATGTATATGTTACTGTACATATTGAATTAAATTATTAATTTACAGAATAAAAAGAAGAATACACATTTATTGCCTGACATCTTACTTCTTGAATAATCAAAAGTGACAACGTTAGAATTATATTTATTTTTAATTAAAATACAAAATTTCAACAATTCAATAAATAAATATCATATTTTTTCTAATATGTACATAAAAACATTTTAATTAAAAAAACTGAATTTTGAATAAAAATAAGATAAATTAATTTCATTACTATAAAAAGGTGAGTACGTGTTATTTTTTAACTACGTTTCTGCAATAATAGTAAATCAAAGCGAAGGGTGTGGCATCGGTAACGGTCTAGTTCATACATTCATTCGTACACACTGCAAATAATGTGAAATTTAATAACGCTCCACATACAGCCTGAATACACCACTGCCATGTATAAAATAAATAACAGATTTTCATGAATTTCGAAAAGCGAGATCCGGAATGGAGGCCGGGCGAACGCAAGGACGCAAAGCGGGGCAGGCAACAAAGTTTATTTGGCCCCCGCTTAGTTGCGGTCATTTAAATTTACATAAACTTTGGATAAAGTGTTTAAACAGAAGCGATGGCGGCAGTTACAGATAGAGCCACCGAGTTTCTGTGTATTCTAGAGATGCATCGCATAAGACAGAAACCCAATTCTGCAGTTAGCAAATGCAGAAAGCGAGGTAAACTTCATAATTCGACCACTCTAAGCTAACTAAATCTTCATTAATGTAAGAGTTAGTATTATTTTTTTTAAATCTGTACAAAACAAATTTAAAACATGGTTACAACAAACCAACTAATATCATAAAACATAATAAAAGTTGTAATAAAAGAGATATAGTCAATAGCCCTTTGTAACACTTATTTTTTTGTCTTTTATTTATAAATAAAATAAAATTTAAGTTATTAATGTTCCGAAGATCCACGAGCTGGCGTTATATTTATTTGCTTATATTTATAATATATCACCAATATAACAATTGATACTGTCTATATAGACAGTTTATTGAATCTAAAATATTAATAAATAATTTCTTCGTTGTAATTTCTACTTTTTGTTATAGGAAGCTTTATAAATTTATTATTTTTACAAATGAAATGTATACTAGTTACAATATTTTGTCATTTTTCTATTTGTTATTCTTTCAATAAACAAAT
Source organism: Nicrophorus vespilloides (assembly GCF_001412225.1). Classification (NCBI taxonomy): domain Eukaryota; kingdom Metazoa; phylum Arthropoda; class Insecta; order Coleoptera; family Silphidae; genus Nicrophorus; species Nicrophorus vespilloides. The sequence goes on from NW_017099551.1 coordinate 2,060, forward strand.
GTTGGTAGCAGGCGATCGCTCCCAAATCTTCTCTTCTTGCTTTTGCACTTCTGTCAAAATTTGAAGCATTCGCTACAATTTGATCAATGATTTCGCTTATCGTTTCTATACTTTTTCTAAGAATATCTGTAGCAAGTTTTGGTTCATCTTCTTCAGAATCACTGTTTTCGCGTTCTTCAATTCCTTGTTCTGCCAATTCTTGAAGGCCCTCACCAGAAACCTACAGTAACTCATTAATATCCTGCTCATCTACATTTCGAACAAACATAGATTCGAGAATAATCGTATTATATATGAATCAATGATATACCGCGATAATTTTTATCAAGGTAAATTTTGAGCATTTTTAAGGTTTCCAGCAAACCGCGTTATAACAAATCGAGGCAGCGCTAAACGAGGTACATATATATAATTAAAAAAAGAAAAAATCAATTAACGAATTTCAAATATGACTACTGGTGTTACCTATATGGAATGATTTAATCAGATTACAGTATGTTAAACACAAGTACCCACAAAGTCACGTGAAACTATACTTTAATTAGATTTAAAGTAATCCTATTTCGTTTATAATCCCCTTATATGCATTATTCCCTACGAACAAAAGGTAAATTGTATCGGCGGCTTAGTGTACCATATACGTACCAAACTGCTTTCTAAAGACAATATTTATCAATGAACAACATATTAAAAATAATATTGTTGTTCCAGTTTAATAACTTTTATGTAAATAGTTTGTACACATTTCGTAGTGAATTCGTCACCTTAGTACACAGCAGTCTTCAATATTAATGGCGGTTTATGTTAATTATGCACGTTTTATATATTATATTATTTATATAAATTTATATAGAATGAGAAGGTTATATTTTTATACATTAATGAAGGAACAATTGGAAATATAGTTTAGAAATATGATGTGGTTATTAGTGAACTATTATCAGAATTATCATTGGAGAATAAATTATTAAAATACAAGATAATACAGAAACCAGAATGATCGTATGAATGTTTCAATCAAAATGCACAAGAAATATGAATAGGGTACCGATTCGAGAATACAATACCAACGTTTAATACGAAGTTAGACTGAAATCACATACTAACGTTCTAGCTATTGGCCTGTTTGATAATAGCAAAACAACTAATAGTCTTAAGCGTTATAAACCACTAGACTTAGTATATAGATTTACTTTTATATAAATAGTTTGTACACATTTCGTAGTGAATTTGTCACCTAAGTATACAGCAGTGTTCATTATTAATGGCGGATGCGCCTGGTTTATATTAATCATGCACGTTTTATATATTATATTCTTTATATAAATTTATAAACAATTAATAAATAAAAATAATATATAAGCAGTTATTCAAGTCAATTTTTTCATATATCGAGATATTTAAGATATTTTATTATGCAATAATAATTATTAAAATTGTTAAGGAAAATAAACTATTTTTTTAGCAGCTCCATATGGACTTATTCCACTTTTAAAATAACTTTACTGAAATGGATTATTTAATTTAATAAATAATAAGTAAAATAAAGATATGTAAATACAAGAATAATCAAGTTAATTAAGAATTAATTCCAGTTATTTAATAAACGTGTAAAAAGTAATTACTTAAAATTAAAATATATATTTTAAACTTGTTTCTACAGTTACAATAATTATCTTACTAAAATTACCATTAACTCATTTTTTCCAAAAGTGGACTAATACCACTTTAAAAAAAAACCTCATATGCTCAATATTTTTAAACAAAAAATGTTATACATAGAGGTTTCTTGGACTTACTATGAGTAGTAATTTAAGGAAATATAGACAATATATACTTATCCATATATACACATTAACATTATAGTAAGTTATATGTCATCAATTATAAGTAGAAGTATACTAAAGTTAGTAGTGTTCTTAAAAAAATAAGTACGTACATTTTAAACTTTTATGCAGGTTTGTTCCTTTCAACCTCAGCTCCCACTATTATGCAAGCCCTATCGATTTTACTTTATACACGTTTTTTGCTTTCTAAACGAATCCCCAAGACCAACCTCCATCATCGCACCGGCACTTGTGCAATGTTTTGAGAAAACAAAATCACTGTTTTCTCAGCAAACAATCCATCTTTTAGCACAGAAATAACACCAATTACAAATTGCATTTTTTCACAAGTATTAAATGAAAATTCTGCGGCTCGATGGAGGGAAAAAAAGACGTTCTAAATTAATCATAACGTGAATTATTAATACCTTCTGTTCTATAAAAATAAACAGAACAATGGATTGCGAGAGTGAATGGAAGCGAAAAGCAAACAAAAAGTCTCTCGTAAATGAAGATGGAATTATTTATTTTATATTAGAGTTTTTTATTATTTTAAATTTTTATTGGTCTGCTTATATTTTTTTAAATGTTAAGTAAATTTGATGGAAATTTTTATAAGTTGAGTAACTTACATCGTGGATTATTTTTATTGCTTAAAAACTATCAATTTTTGATAATTTGAAATTTAATTAAGTAATATAATAATTACATTTGTTTGAACGAAGTAACGAACAAATTTGCACGAACGTACAATATTGAAAGTTACACTACTGAGGATAAATGTATATCTTGACGGTGTAACATAATCCTTTGTAGACCAAGTACAGGAATAGCCTAGAATATCCATGGATAAAGTACCTTTATGTATATCGAGTACATCTGCTTGAACGTTGAGAGTGTACCAAAATATGAGTAAGTACATCCATTCATTCAGTAATTCACCCTTCGAATAAGACATAGCATATACTGCAACAATTTGTGTAATAATTATGTACATAGACGATTCACATGCAGTTAGATCCACAATATATTTTGATATTATTCAATTCTTGTGATGATACTTGAACATCTTTGTTGTAAATATTTTGATTTGAAGTATATATTATATAAATATAATAATTTACCTAGCGAAAAAACATCATATTATCAAAATTAATTGAAAAACTTCATGCTAATCGATTGCAACCTATAATAGCTTCAAATAAACTAATATTAGACCATCAGCTTGGTTTTCGTTGCTAACACGGCACAGTAGAGCAAGTAAATACCATCTACCAAGATTTAGAAAGAAAGATATGCTAAGATAGCTCGGTTGTCTTGCAATATGTCCATTGCACGTATTTTACAAAATATCTCGGTCTAAAGAAGAAATTGCCATTAAACTATTTTAAAATAATAAAATCGTATATAGAGAATAGAAAGGAAAATATTGAAGACTAAGACACCGATTTATATCCAATAGAATCAGGGGTGCCATGACGAACTATACACTGCTGATATTACTAAAATTAGTTATACTACAATTCCAACACTAAAGAAAAACACCTGCCCGGATATAAAACTTAATGGCCAAGATCTGCATCTCGACATAACGCTTATCTGGAAAAATCAATTTCAGACAATGAGTGAACAAACGAAAATAAAGTTTAGAAATATAATATGGTTATTGCCGAACAATTATCAGAATTATCTGTTTGATAACAGCAAAATAACAAAGAGTCTTAAGCGTTATAAACCACTAGACTTAATATATAGATTAATATAAATTATTATTCATGTTTATAATCATAATACTGATAAACATCCATCGAGAATGTATATCCATTCCATGTTATCTACGATGAAATTTTCTTATTTTTCACAAATAATAAATGTAAATAAAAATATTACGACATAATAACAAAATCTCATTAGAGATAGATATGATTTAAATTAACTTATAATTACTACTACATATCTGAAGCTAATCGATGGGAAATGTAGCACTATTAATTTTCTGTCTTAGAGTGTTGTCGAATCTCCAGGGAAGTACAGTACAGGAAGTACATCCATTTGTGTTGGATTCAAAATTCTTCTACAGTAATCTATTTTTTTATTATATTGATAAGAATTCAACCTATAAAAATAAAATGTTGGTATCGAATAAGTGTGAGATATCCAGGAAGAAATCTTTTTAGGTTCTGTTATTGGTATGTTAACATTCAGATATATTTTATAAAAGTTTTAAAACACTTTTTGGGACAGATGTAAGACTTAACGGTCTACATGACTTAATTTTTCTTGTGTGAAATAGTAAAGATTTTAAGTTTTTCGCTACTTCCTTAGAAGTTGCATGTGCAAAAAAGCAAACTTGAGGCATATTTCACCAGGAAATATTTAATATTTAGCCGGTCTTTATGGGCAAGCAGATAACGGACTTGGCTCGGGCGAATAAAATTCCACGCCGGTTCTCCACCCTTCCCATACACCCACTCTCTCACGCCCTATATTTCTCTCTCACTCCAACACGTGGATGCAACCCTCTGTAAAAGTATCTGGGGATTAATTCGAACCGGCTACAAATTTTATGGGAAACATTTTGCTTTTTAACCACCACCACCAGAGCTACATTTCCAACAAAGAACAAACACTGTATTAACCCCTTTAATTTTATTTTTCCCCCGTTGTTGTTTTTTTTATTATTATTCTTTCCTCTGTCCGCTTTTCTGACCCCTCGCGGCCCGACAATTAATCGCGCCGTAATGCGTTTTGTTTAAATTTATTTTGAAAAACAAAATAAAATGTGCGCCGATAAATCTCGCTGCAAAAACTTCGATAATAATTCAAATGGAAAGAGCGCGAAAATAAAATAAAGCAAAGAGCCGGAAAAGAAATGAAAGAGGAGTAAAAAAGATGAAGAGAATATATAAATAAAACAGGGAGGAAGAGCAACCATGAGCGAGGCTAATTACCTCGGCAATATATTTTGTTTCTTAAATGGGGTTCGACGAGCGAAGTGGGAGCCGCTCTCGCCGACGCTACCACCGCCTCTCCTTCATTAATCCATCAAGCCCTAATTTATATTTATACGCTAATTTATTGCCCTCCGATAAATTTACAACAACGCAACGAAAGCGTAACCAATTCATCCATATCCGTTCGTAATTTTGATGCAAGAGCCAAAATGTCATACCTACATCCATAAACGTATAATATCCTAGCTATAACGCACATTATTGTTACGAGCGCTTAGGGAAATACATAGAACAAACAAGAGGAACACATCAGTAACACTATAATCCAAGTAATAAAACACCAGATTATATTATTTTTAGAAACTTTTTAAAATTGTATTAAAAATGGTCTTCGCTAAAACTATAGTGAATATGATTATGTGCATAATAAGAGAAATATTTATTTTCATAAATTAACATTTATGACAAATTTGATGACACCCAATAAAAGTATTCATTTTTAGTGAAATTGTGTGTACAGGTTAGAATCCGGACAAAAAAGTTTTTATACAAAAAGTTGTTTATTTAAGCCAATATTCAATGATACCATTTTTTTTGTTATATCTAATTCAAAGGATCCTTACTGATAACTTTCATTCCATATAGCCACCCTGCACCTCTATAACCTACTTGATCCCCGCCTAAAGTACGAGCACGTTGTTTGCAACTGATCGCGTCTCATGGCCGTGAATTCTGCCTCGATAATAGCCCGCAAAGAGTTGACTTTAGGCTGCCTAGACTTGTTGGTATGTTTCTCGAATACGTTCTGCACGTAGCAGTCCAAAGGATTTAGGTCGAGACTGTTAGGAGGACAAAAGTCCTTCGACCAAACTATGTCATCGTTATCATAGAGTCAAATGTACCAATTTTGGTGTGGAAGAGTCATCCTCAAACGTTATAAAGAGTCGATCTTGGGTACCCATTTTCGGTGGTCGTTCTTCCGGCGCGAAAGCTTTCTACAATTGCCGCTCTTCGCTCTTTTTACAAGCGCGCATCCTGTATATTATATACAGTGTATAATGAATAGTGCTATAACTCCCAATTCGATGATGAAAATATACGAAGACCTACAAGACTATAGCGAAGTCTGAAAGGTTATAACATATTTTTAAATACCCACAATGTGGTATTAATCCTATTTAAAAATTGCTTAAGGATATTAATAAATAATAATTATTATTATTGCAACAAATCATCATACCACAAACAAAACAAAATAACAAAATTAAAACCAAATTGATTTGCTACAAAAGACCGAAAATAGGTCTTTCTGCCCTTAATTATTTGACTTATACATAATTACATATTTTGATTGGCGGAAACTGGACCAATAGAAATGTATTCTATAAAAAATATTTTTGTTTGGATATATGATTAGGTTATTATGTGTAATAACAATATTTAGATGTTTTTACCAATAATAGTTACAAACAACAGAACTCATTCAATTATGATTAATAAAATTAATTTATAAAAGTATATTGTCAATGTATATTTCATTAATTTTATTCAATTATTTTCTAATTATTTATTAAATATTAAAAAATGTGTTTTGTGATTATATCTGTTATATTTGTTATATCGATATAAAAGGATAATAGTCAAATATGTAAATACTATTGTAATATAGAAGAAACGGAATGTGCGCATCTTAAAGCTTATTTGCAAAGAGTCTTAGAAACCAACAAAATCTCTTCAAAACAAATATTGTGGATTGAATCCTTGAACATTCGGTGTAAGTCCATTGGTGAAAGGACTTACACAGTTACCAACTCAATTTCAGACCCTCGGAGCGAATTTGCCATGTAACTACAGATATTTATTTGTTTCCTACCTGGAAAGAATATAATTCATAAATAGAAAACTTCATTATCATTCAATACAATTATTATCTTAAATTATTGATAAATAGTTATACATAATATTTTAATGCTAAGAAGTTTAAAATATTTTAATCTTTATTTTCTTAAAAAAAACTAACACTTTATACTATACACACTTTTTGCAGCAATTCGAAAGTAATGCTAACATGAGAAATGAGCGTTTTTCATGTTTTTACTCAACATATTTATTTGTAGTTGTGCAGAGATCTAATAGTTAAGAGTATTTTACCAATTCCTCGCTGTGACATGCATTCATTTCGACAGCTATCAACATTTTTGGGTTGCAGGCCATAGGTTGAAAAGCTCTAATAACCCTCTTCATAACACTCCTAATGGTAGTTCACTCTTTGTAAAATTCTGTAGCCGTCTCTTGAATTTATATCCAAAGAACAACATCACCTCAACTACTAAGCTCTGTATCATAATATCCATCATAAAGTTAAACATCCTTCCTGTATCCTTTCAAACTTTTAACTTGCAACTGTAAATTTTGTATATTAAAAACAGAAATCCGAGCTTTATAACGTATGCAATATAATTGCAATATAATAGAGTTTTAATATGAGAATATTAGCGTAGAAGTAAAGTAATTGGGGCAAATAAAATGAAAATTTCTTAATTTATATTTAAGCTGTTCTCCGTCCAATCTATTAACTTGGTATGCAGCACGGCACGGCAGATGTCTGACATAGAAAGACCGCTTCCGAGCGAAGGGAGAACAACTAGAAATAAAGTTTAGAAAACTTTAACGGTTGTTACGTGCAAACCGACAACTCTCGACTGGTAATAACTTGCTAATTTACAAAGCTATATTGAAACTTTTCTGGACCTACAGCGCACAGCTACAGGCCATATCCAATAAAACAGGAATCAACGCATTTCATGTACTCCATCAACAATTCCATCAATTTAAAACTCTTAATTCTGTTTTCAAAAACTATATTATTTAGAAATCGAGTAGTATTTCCAAGGTGTAATTAGAATTATTTTGTCAACTGTTTCCACCAAAAGTTTTCAATAGAGTTTCTTATTGAACATAACATATTTATAATTATACCACATAGTTGAGTATCTCAAAACGAAATAGATAAATTAATCTTGAAAAATAATTGTGGGTACTAATTATCTATAATTTATTTATATTTTACTCAGTTAACAATTACTTTGTGTTTTGAAATATTCAAACCAGACTATACTGAATCCGGACTGATTGAAAGCAGATTATACGAGGTATTTCTGTATTTGTTATTAACGAGAAAAATGGAAACGAATAAATATATGGTAAATATTTAAATTTACAAATAACGTATATAATTGTTGAATTTAATTACAAGTGAACATGTTTCTATCTATCAGTTTCATTTGTGTATCCAATTAATATTTTCTCGCGTGAAACAATTTTATCTCCAGTCCAACCCTGACCGTACCGTAATTACAATTTTGTTTGTAGAATGAAAGTACTGGCAAAAGTTTTCGAGTATATCGCGTGCATGGAAATGAAGAGAAACTGTCCGTGCAGCGGGTTACGTAATAGCGGCAACAGTGAAATGGCTGCAGTAAATTAGTCAAGCTGAAATAAGCTGCGTTGTTGGCGTCCGAAAACCGGACTGCGGTCGGCGCTAAAACGATAATTAAAATCTGAATAAATAATTACCATCCGTAATTAGTAACATTGCATACAATTAACTAATTATTAATAAAAAAAGCAATTCATTATTAGCTCTTTCGCTAATCGATTGTACGTGCAGATTGCAAAGAGACAATTAAAAGCATAACAACAATAATAATAATAACAACAACAAAGGGAGTGATATAAAAGGGCGAGAAATTGGTCTGTGCTGATTGATCGACGGGACGGCGAAGGGCGCAAATTACAACCAGAGGTGGAGAGTCGATGGGGAGAGTTTGAGCACGAGAGGGAGAGATAGATCGTGTGTTAAATTAATCAGATTTTCATTAAGGCTGTATAGCCAAGCTAGGCAATTAATAATAGAACGAGCTATCAGTCAGTCAATGAAACAAACTTACGTGAGCGGAAAAACAAATAAGTTTCCGTACGCCAATCATCCACTTAAAGTTTTCTTCGAAATTACCATTCGCCATGTATCGTCAAGCAAAAAAAATAGAGTACCACTAGGATATTTTAGTTTTACAATATTCTACAAAGAGCTTAAAATGTTACTGTTTTACCACTTATTTATTTATTTGTTTTTCTAATCTTTAAAATATCATTCAATAAGTTGCAAAACAATTTATTTTTATCTTCTTTGTAATAATAAATTATACCAAGGCAGAAACACCTATAATTTGCTTATTATAGCGATTCCGACAATATCCTAATTGAAACCGCACTAATCGAAATTAAAGTTATCGATCATGTAGTATAGAACAGGGTTTCTCAAACAGTGCGCTGCGGCGCCCCGGGGAAAAGCGAAAATTCTTATATATTAACATAAACTTCCTCCTGAGATAGATCAACGTTTTGACTTGGGGCGCCGCGGATAATTTCTGACATATTAAAGGCGCCGCAAACCGAAAAAGTTTGGGAATCCCTGGTATAGAAGTATAAAATAATTAATGTAATAAAATGTGTCTACATTTATCATTGAAAAGTAAATATCTTGTAATAACAAAATAATATCGAGCGCAAATACTGCAAACATATGTAACATTTGACAAATTGGACAATATGAGTTCTTATACAATAAAAATTAACTACAAATTGAAAAGTTGACAAAAAGTATTTGCAACGGCAAAAAATAATAATAAAAAAATAATATTAATTGTATTTATTGCAATTTAAGATATAATTATTGGTGGATGCGCCGGGGAAAATGTGAAAGGTGTTCATATCATAATATTTGTATTATTGTACTTTTAACGAACAGTACTACTAACTTTATCTTAAAGCTTTTTTTAACAAAGTATAGTTTTAGTAAATAAACAGTCAACTTACATATACAGTCATATCTTTTAGGATACGCGACAACTCGGCGACTGACACTAAAATACAATTTTGACATATTCGCTTATGATAATAACAATAATTTATTAGCCAAATAATAGAACATACCATATATTTGATATATAAAAAAAAAACAAAATCCAATTTTCTATAAAAAATTGAAAATAAATCAAAAATAAACTAAAAATTATCAAGAATCTTTACATATTTTGTTTTATTATGGAATTTTTATAATTATTTTCATTTTATTTTTTATATATTAAATATATGTTATGTTCTATTATATGGCTAAATAATTATTGTCATTATTATAAGTGAATATGTTAAAATTTTATTTTAAAATGTCAATCACCGAGTTGAGCCCAGTTGTCGCGTATGAATGTCTTATATGAATGAAAGTAAATTAAAGTTGATTATTTTGTCTATTTTTCATCTATTATTTAACAATTATCTACACAAGGTTATTACATTTAATACTGATTATGTATATATAAGTATTATACCTGAAGATGAATTATTTTCACTAAAAACATAAAACGTTTTCAATGTCAAGCACCTTTTTAAACCTTTGGTTCATACTACTTTCATTGAAAAAAAAACATCTTTTTTTTAAGTTAATATGGCTTGAAATTGTGGACTTCATTATCAGAGTAACGTTAACTAAGCATAAATTATATTATATATATATATTTAAGTTGAATTTACACTATAAAGATAAAATAAACATGGAAAAAACACTATTTGTAATTAAAAATCAATAAAAAATATTGCCAATAAGTTGTATACCATACATTTTAGCTAGTATTATAAAGTTAGTAAATAAATAATAATCATACGTGCACGTGTTACAAATGGTGAAGTAATATGTATTTCCTTTTAATTTTCGTTTGTTTAAGTACAGAATATATTAAATATTTCAATTTATAAACTATCTTACTTAATATTATTTTTAATTACTTTGTGTTCAATATTCTGTGTGATCATTATAATGTAATTGATAAACTGCATGCTGCGCTCTAAGATTGCAGCTTGGACTACTATCAATGGGAATTAGGTGCGGAATTCTCCTTAAAGTCGAACTTTCAGCTTTCGAAATTCATTACTGAGTCGCATTATATGAAGTTACCCTTAAACTTTACAGTGGGGGCCGCCGAGAAGTCCCCGTAAACTTCCTGCATATGTTCAACAATTTTCTCTTATAGTCGAAATACTTTGTAACTTGCAGCACTACTTTGGCTGTTACGAGCTTCATTACGTATTTAAAACAAGTGTTCCGGGTATAATATGTATTTGCAGAAGCGACAACGAAGAAGAAGCCGCGCTTTGTAATTACAACGGGATTAAAATAAATTTGAAGGAATTCTTTTGTTTTTGTACATTTTTTGTTTTGTTTCTGTGGACACGAGGCGAGGCGGAAAAAAAATCAATGCTATTCCCATGGCCATTATTTCGGCATTAGCTCGAAGCCACTTATTTATACATTTTCTGTGGGTGAGGGGCGCGAGTGCCCTGCAGGTGCAGGACCGACCGAGTGAATTATGTTTTATATGGGCAAATCCTTTGCCAAATCGCACATAAGCCCACGGAATTAGGGAAACTTAACTACTTACCGCCACCTCCGGTCGCCGCATCAAAAGGTCAAGGCAATAAATCTACATCGTGACCCTAATAATAATAAAAAAAAAGTTCCAAGAAATTTCTTTAGTTTCGGTCAATTCGTATAATTATAAATTCGTGCATCTCGACGTATTACCGAATAAACGTCGTGATTTCATTGAATTAAATGCGGGCGAAATAATTGTAAGAGAGAGTTGGATGATGAGCGAACGGGAGAGACCGAGCGAGAAAGAAAGTTTAGAGGGATGTAATTTCACATCAAAGCGTTCGGGGATGAATGAATGAAACGTTAGTGGCGTTAAATAGCTACGGAGGTCTGGAAAACATCAAAGCCAAAGAATTCGCCGCCGACGTCCTCATCCACCCCCTGCAGCATTTAATTATTACAGACTTCTATTATTATTAGTTTAATATTTCATCGACGTTAGTTAACGTTTTCGCTTTGTGTGTTGCTTCGCATATGCTCGAGCAATCGTAAAAGTGTGAAACGCTACGAAGCAAGGGGTTAGGTATGGGGTGCATTAGCATAAAAATAAATTCCACCCTCCTCCCCAACTCTGGCTTCGCAAATTTCTATACACATGTATATATGTATAATAAACATGGCGAACCGCCTTTACGATGCCATCATCGTCTTATTATTCTTGTTCAGCTTCTTCGGCTTCTTAAAATTCTATATTGTTCCCACTTTAAGTACAAAATATATAAATTTAAGTCGTAAGTCTTTGCATGCGTTCCGCTTTTACTGCAACACTCAAACTGCTTGGAGGGCGCTTTCTTTCCCGAGCTACTGCATATCCAGTTGAAGCGCAGACAAATAAACAGGAACTGAAAATAATTCCAGGATTATCGTAACAAGTAAACTTTTACTATCGGGATATTTTAACCTTTTTAACTATAAATTTAATTGTTAACTGCAATAACATATGCTCGTATCTGACTATAATCTTTGACAATAAAAACTATATTTGAAATAATATATAAAAATACCAAAATATCAATAATATATTTTTTATATATTTATGTTCCTGAAAGTAATTCGCGAAAATAAATTCTGTAAGTACAATAAAGAATGGAAATATAAGTTATTATAAGTTTAGGAAATACATATGATAACAACTTTTTTCATTATTTTTATCGCTTGGAATATTTAGAAATTCTACTTCATTTTCATCATTAATATAAATTTGTTCGCATGATGTTTTATTTATATCTTCTGGCCGCGTAAATTAAATACCGTTAAATACAATAAAAAATTCGAAAACAATTGCTATGAATTATATATGATTCTAAATTTGATTGTTTGCAGACTTTTATTTAACAATAATACTTCTTCCCAACACAGAATAATTTTCACTAAACAATGTTTTCAGTTGATTAAGCAAATTATTCTATATTTTTTCGGCAGAAAATTCTTTAATTTTCATCTTTTTTTTTTAGTCTTCGCTGATAACAAGATTTTATAAATTTTCTACTAAGAAGCTTTAGCATTCAATAAATTTCTATTCATTTACATTTTCAAAACTTATTGATCGAGTCATCTTGATAAATTCTATTTTCTTTGATGTTATTTTAATCTTCTAATATAAATTTTGGTCGTTCAATTTAATCATCACTAAAAATGCAAGCAGTGAATCAGTTTTACAAGATAATTTTGTTATTTCCATTATTTTAATAAAATTACTTAACCCTTTGTCGTCTGACGGTACTTATAAGTACCGGCACATTTATGTCACTATTTAAACTATAAAGAGACATGAATCACAATATTTCTGGGTACTTTAATGTAATATTTAACATGTTTTAATAGATTTTTTTTATTTTAACTACGGATAAAGGGTAAATGTTCGACGGAGATATTAATATTTTGAACTTAGTTATATCGAAGCTCAGTTATCAGAAGTATAAGAAATATATAGTCTACGAATCATAATACAGATGATAAAATTGTAATTTAATTTTCATATTTTTAATTATCATCCTTTTGTAAGTTCTCTACTTAATTTCTATTTATTTCAAAACATTTCTTAAGTCAGCCTTTCAAAACATTCCTCTAAATTAGCTTTGGAGCTTTTCAACTTTTAATTAATCATCTCTTCATTGGAACTGAAGACTCTTACTTAAATTTTCCTTTATTTTCGGAAACAGCCAGAAATCACAATGCGCTAGGTCAGTAGAATAAGGTGCTGGACGAATTTCATTGATGCCAGAGAGCGCAAGAAAGTTGTTGGTTATTTCAGTAATGTGATGCGCATGATCGTGATGTAAAAAGTAGTAGTTTCCAACAATTTTTTGAAAACTTGTGATGAGCAAGTTTCTGTATACTACTTAGCAGTTACCGTCTGACCAGTTTCCAGTCAGATAGCAGCTAACACTTTTGCACTGGTAAAGTAAATCGACATCATCACTTTTCTTGCTGATTTTTGTTGTCTTGCTTTAACTGGGAGGATTTGCACCTTCTGTGCTTCACACCATGGACCGCTACATGCTTTTCAAGTTAAACTTATAGAATCAAGATTCCTCATCTGTTACAATTTTACTAAGTACTATAATCTCCATTTTTTAAATTTTCCAAGAAATATTCGGCAAAACGAACACGTGTCTTCATTTGCTCGTCATTTTAAAATCGTGGATTGAGACAAAGCCATGGCATTCAAGCCCAGTTCTTTAACTACCATTTCCTGTGTCACTCTTAGATCTCGTCAACATTTGCCTTCACCAGGGCTACATTTGTATCATCTGAAGCAGATTTTGGTCAACCTTCACGAGGTTCGTCTTTCACAGAAAAATGTCCGGTCTGAAATCCGGTCCGGCATGAAAAATCTCCAACTAAGTTGGCATTAATTTATTAATGTATATAACAAAATTAATTAAACTTAGAACTGCTTTCAAGAATTATTATTTATTTAGATTAACCACTAGTAAATAGTATAAAGATGGAGTTTGATTAGAAATTTTCGCTAATTAAATATATAAATATCAACTCAATGTTTATGTAACATAAAAGCAACGACTATGTCCCTATAATTGCCAAATTAATATGGCAAATATTTTGCTGAAATATATTAATTACGAAATCTCTGTATGAAGTGAAAACCAATATCAATATGAAATATAGCAAAATTGGATATTAATATTAACGGTATTTGCATAAATTATATGTATTTAGTCTACTCAAACATGAAATGAAAACACGATTTGATCGTACATAATATACCTATATTAGAATTTTTTCCAATTAAATAAAATAATAATAAAATTCAATAAAAAAGGTTGTTTCAATTATCTTAATAGTTCAGAAGCGTTCGGTTTAAACGTCAATTACAAGTTTACATTGGTTTATTCCGTCGGCAATGGACATACATAAATAATAAAAAAAGCTCGTCTCGTCTGTATGACTGAATACGCTTTAATTTTATTTTTCTACTTGCCATTTTACTCCAGTTCTCTTTTTTCAACCGTTCCTTTTGCAGGAGTGATTAAAACAAAACGTCGCCAGCGCCGGCGATAATTAAAAGCGACTTTTATGAAGTTTTCCGCGAGTTTATGAAAACTTTTGCCGCGATTGAGAAAGACCCATTTGGATTTTTTTCTTTATTTATATATTTTTCCGCCCCTTTCAGGCTTCATTGCTGAATCTCTGAATTTCGCGCAAACACACATATTCTTTAAATACACAAATAAATAAACAAACTTTTTAGTGATTTATACGATGAAACGAAACTGAAAGAGAGAGAGAGAGAGGGATAAAGAATGAAAGAGGGAGAAAAAAGCACATTTCTTGCATGCATAATAAGGAGTTCTGTGGAAATCCTTTTTCCATTTCCTTTTATGCGCCGATATTATCAATAAAAGTCTCCGCATTTTGGGTAGGAGGAAAGAGAAATATTCATCTTTATGCAAATTGGAACGATGGTGAAGTAGAAAAAGAGAAAAATAACGGGCACACTAACCCGAGGGGGTTCCCCCTTTTTATCCACTGAAAATAGGAGATTTCCGTCCATCCCCTCTTCGCTCTCCTAGAGTATAGAGGAAAGTCAAATCTGTTTGACAAACTCGGGTGTATTCGTTCTCGTTTTAATAGTAAATAAGCCGATTGTTTTTCTAACCCAAGCCCCTTCACCGAACGGTTTACTCTTCTTCTTATTCAAAGACTTCATCCCCCTTCGTTCTCTCTCTTTCTCACTCTCAGAGTCGTTCTTAGGACGCACGACTGTTAACTTCCACGAAAGTTGGTAATTAAAATACACTCCAGTCCCTAGCGATTTAATAAGCTACAAATAATTAAACTTCGCATAAATTTCACTCCCACTCTATCGTAGCATCTTTCCCCCGACAAACACACACTCATTTGTATAACATTTACTTTGCGAACTTACGCAATCGATTGCGAGAGACTCTGCAGATGCGGGAACCAAAACAATACGAAAGAAAAGCCTGTGGGCGGATGAAGCGCAGTCGAACTGCGGGTGGTTGGGAGGGTGGTTGGAATCGCGAATCGGATGTGCCTAATTGAGTGTGCTTCGGCTTTTTAATCAATGCAAAGCTTTCCAAAATTGTTGTACGGCTTCGGCAGATACAAATTAACTTCGTGTTCGGAAAAAGAGGATGAAAAGAAATCAACATAATTGCGCGACTCGGCGCCTCCACCCGCACACTCCTCCACAGAAAACACACAGCAGTGGATGATAAAAGGGATCCAATTAATGCCTCAGATTTGTTAATTTCTATGTCGATGATCGTTCGACCAGCATTCATTCGATTATAACAGAAATTAATTCGATGGTGTAAGATTCGATTGTTTTAGAGAGAAGACAAAAAAATATATTTGTGAGATGAAAAAAATATAAAACCGGAGGAGGTGGGTGTCAAAATGGTGAAAAAGAAATATTGGCTATGAATAAAATTTGGGTGAAGGCGAGGAAAGCTGAAAAAAATTGGAATTATATTACTTTTTGCGACATTGCTACGCTATAAATTTAATTTCAATTTATTACGTATATGTAATTGTCAAAGTAAGCGCAATTCATGTTTTATCTGCTGAATTTTTCTTAGTAAAATATATTAAAATATCATTTTTACAAAATAACCACGTGAATAACTTATAATAACCTTTTTTACAAATATTTAGTTCAAATTAATAATAATAAATACACAACAAATTACAACCCATTATATACGAAATTTATTATTTAACTTTATTAAATTAGTTTGATTTTTATACAATATATTACTGTAATAGCTTGAAAATAATTAAAATAAAAAAAATAAAAGTTTTCTTATACATTTGTATTATTTTGTAAACTTATTTCAAGGTATTCTGCTATAAAATTTGTCTACATAAAAAGTAACCTATACAGAAGTGACAAGTATTATTTGAATGTAAGCTTATACTCACTTAGTGTTTCCAATTGTATACAATTTAAAGATTACATTAAAGTACCAACAAATATTTAGGTCTGTTTCACGTCTCTTTCTCACTTAAATAGTGACATAAATGTGCAGTAAGTGCCGTTAGACGACAAAGGGTTAATTCTAATAGATATTCAATTATATTTGCAATGTTTAAACAAACCATGGTTTATTTGTTTATACCATTTCTATTTAAAAAGCGGACAAGAATTGGTAGAACTGTATGTTCATTTCGGGATATACCGGGAACGAATTCTCGATAAAATTAAATTATAATCCAGAGATTATCAGGAACGGAATATTAATAATAATATACGAAAAGTTGTAAGTTTAAATTTATTAACATGTAACTTTACTTTAGACTTTCTAATTGTAAAAATTTATATTTTTGTGTGTATTAAATGCTGTATATCGTATCAAAAAATATTACATAATAATATTATATATTGGGCAGAAAGACCTATGGTCAATAGCCCTTTGTATCAGTTGACTTTTTTGGAATTATATATATTTATTTTGTGCTTTTATTTCTGTTTTTTTTATTTGTTGTTTTTTTTTGTACGACTGATGCTATAAACATTATTATTTAATTTTATATAGGAAAATATAATATTATATAATATTGTCCTATTAATTTTATTTTCTAATATAATTAGATATTGCCTAAATACTGGAGGGAAATTAAATGATTACTAATTAATTCATAAAATATGGAAAATTATATGTATGTCCAATTAAAGTAATTATGGAGAACTGTAGTGAAATGGAAACGTAAATATCAAAGATAATTCTCTTGGCATACATTTGTATTGGAAAATAACTGACATTTTCGATCCGATTGCGCTACTTAATCTCAAATAAACAATAATATTTTAAATAAAGTTCAACCTTACTTCTTGGACACAATTCACTTTAAAAAAAAATATTGCTTTATTTTTTTAGATTAGTGGTTTTTCAAAATTTAAAATTAATTTACAAATTAAATTTGAACATAAAATGTTTACAGCCTATTAGAAAATCACTAATGAAAAGACTAATTTCGTGTGTTTTGCTGTTAGAGATTCAGAAGGAAATTACATTTTCAATTACGGTTGCATGTCAGAGTGCAGACGCCAAAATAATATTAGGATTGTTCTATAAAAGCTCTCCTAACGGCAGCTTAAACGCTGGCTTTCATTCCCCAATTAAGACCCTTCTCTTTTCCAACCATCCCAGCGCCGAAAGAAGAAAAAAAATAAAGCAAAAAGCACGCTAACAAACGGACAAAAAGATCTTAAGTGCGAGATCGATGCAATTTCCCCGATTGAAATTCAACCGTTTCAATTAACATTTATTAATCGACGATCGATTGTAATTAGCGACAACATTGCATTTAATGACTTCGTTCTCTAATGCAGAGAAAATGAGGTTATGCAATTGAAACTAGTTTTAAAAATTAAAATTGTGAGGAAATTTGAAAAAAAGACAATTTAAATATATTTATTTCTAATTACAACTTCTATCTATAATAGTTCATTTCATAACAAAATAAAATTTATTATTGTTAATTTCGAATAGTAAACAAACATATAACAATTTTTGTTATGACATATAACAATTTTTGTACATTAGTGTGTCAATTAAAATGTAGTTTGTTTAGGAGGTGAATCAGAATTGTTCGAAGTCGGTACAATAAATACTGATTGATTTAATTAATTATATTATGTTATTTAAATCAGTGGCAATCTAAATCCGAAATCCCGACAACCATAACCACGACAGTATCAAAATCTCTATTATTATAAATAACAAATATAATAATAATAGCTAGACACATCAAACTCTCATATTTAAATAGTTTTGCTTTCTTATTTTTATTGTCGGTATTTTGATACATTCGGGATTATGGATTTCGGTTGTCGAGATTTCGATATTTAAACAATAAGTTTGCTGCAATTTTAAAACTATTTTTACAGTTTACAAAAAAATATGAATTTCCATATTTCAAAGTAAATCACGTAAATGCACATTTATTATCAATTAAATACATTTAATATTTTCGAAGTGAAATTATTTTTTTTTTAATTTGACTTTGTAATCAAACTTTTATGGATTTCTGTATAAAAAAAATAGAAATAATTTACCATATTTCATCATATTATTTTGAAAAGTAAATAATTTTAAACGGAAACTATTTTATTTTCTTTGATAATCAACAAAAAATCATAATTGAAATTTCACCGATTGAAACTGGACCGCTTCAATTAATATTTATTTGTTATAATTATCTATAACATTGCATATAATGACTTCGTGCTCGAATGCATCGAAAATGAGGTTACGGAATTCGAACTAGTTTATTCATTTTTTATAAGGCTCCCGCAGAATGGAAGAGAAATGGAATGCAAAGTGTGGGATTTCGTGTGAAATATCAAATGCAAATTGTTAATGCAAATAATAATAATACAAACATATATTCGCGAGATACGGCTGGGATGTGTGTATGCAACTTATGCATTATTAACAGACTGCTACTACTGCTACTTTGTTATTATTATCAACTGTAATAGCCGGAATGTGAATTATTTGCATACCAGAGGATGCATAGCGAAACGGTGTTACGTATGTAAATAATTTTGGTTTTTTGTCCACAGTTCCAATGAGGTCGAATCAATGACTTAATGTATCTTTTGTCGAAGGAAAATGTCGGGCTTAATTTGTTAGAATGGATATGGTGAAATATTTTACAGGAAATAGATAGGATAGGAAATTTAATCATATCTGATTTTCTCATGAAATGCCAAGGCGAAGTTGTTCGAAAATTTTCTTAACTCAATACCATTATATAATTATCAATAGTGAGCACGCACAGTATCTTTCAAATTTTTAAAATATAATTATAATGAATGGTTATTCATATTACAAAATAATTAATATTTCATCATACTAAAATAACACTTGAAAATAATCATTTCTAAATAGTGCAGTTACTGTCCTCATTTCTATTTCCAATAAATATTTTAATATCTCTTTCTGTATAATATTAATTCATGTATCAATAATATGTACAGTAAAACGCCGATTATCCGTGGTATTTCGAGAACTTTAAAGCACGGATAATAGAAAAACACGGTTAAAACAAACAACGCTTTTATATGATTTTAAAAGTTACTAAAGAAAATTTTATGTAATTTATGAGACGGTTGAAGAGAGGGATTAAAAAAATAGAATTTCCATTACATATTCGCACAGACAAATTAATGATATCTATGTTAAATAAATAACTTTATTTACTAAAGAGCAGATTTGCATAGACAAATTTATTGTTTAGCTTATAAACTAAGTAAGTACTCAGTCGTCCGTGACCACGGTTAACCCGAACTAAAGTAAATTGATACCCGGATAATCGGCGATTTACTTTATACTTAAATAATAGAATATTTTGTTACCTATGACAACTTAAGTTATTATGATTTTTAAAATTTATATAATTGCTGTGAATTAAATATAGAAAATGTATATTCAATAGATTTGGAAAATAACTTTTTTAAAAATAAAGGTAAGCAACGCATATTCTTAATTCTAATTGATTTACTAACATAATACACTAATATAATTACTAAAAAATAGATCAAACATTTTTTGAAATAAATTTGAATAAATAAATCAAAATATACAATTAACAAAAAATATTAAAGCCTGCTCACAAATATAATGAACTAATTTTTGATATAATTTCAAATTAATTCATTCATTCAAAATAAAAATGTTAAAAAATCAATACTCCCAATGAACAATAATAAATTATTTAACAATATCTTTATTATTTAACAGTCGTAAATGTTTTTCCCATTTTCATGTTGACCTAGTTATTCGTGTAACAATAATAATTTTAAAACCTTTCCGCACAAATGTTTATAAATATATAAAAGCATTCAAATATGAAACTTTTTTTTGGGCGAATTAAAGTTTTCAGTTGAGTAAATCCAGTATTACAACACAAAAAAAACGTACAAATGCATTTGATAATTCTATAAATTCCATATATGCATATTCTGCTTTCCATGTAGACTCTCAACTGCGAATGCTTAATGTTGCAGAACAAATACGCAAATCTAATAAAAACATTTTCATTTTGAACTCAGTAAATGTTAGATTCCGTGTTAAATTTAATAGAACATTTGTTTGTAATATAAAATGAAAAAACTTTCGTAAATGAATTGTTTTAATTATTTTTTTTTATAAAAGTAATATTGGAAATTGTTCATTTTATATTTATTGCAGTAAATAGAAATGAAATACGCATTTAACATTGAAATCGCAATACCAAAAAAAAACGTTACATAAATTAATTTGTATTGTTTTTCTGAAAATATTCTTTTTATAAAGAAAACTTACAAAAAAATAAGATACATAAATAATTAAATAATTGTAACTAAGTAAACATAGTTTTATTTTAAATTGACAATTAGATTATATGAATTACATTCTTTGATAAATATAATAAAATGTATTTAAACCTAAAGTATTTACTAACTTCTTAATGATCTACAACAAATACTGAAATACAGGAACATTTTTATTTTCAAGTCATTAAATTTTAAATTATAGATATTGTGAACTAAATATTTGTTTGCAATAATATAAAAATCTTAAACAAATCAATAAACATTTACAAATATTAATTACATTTTCGTTTATCTATAATATATTGTGATTATATGATGGAAATTAAAGTTTCCTAATAAGTTCTTTCTCACAATATTAGATAAATCATTAAATATAGTGCATATATATGCGATAATAAATTTGCAGTAATTTGTTTAATTTAATAGAGTGCAATATACAATGAGTACAAACTAATAGATTACAAAGTTTTTTTTGTATTGCATTGAATTATTCAATCTGTTAGTTCGTAAATGTAACTACCATTTTTTATTTACATTTCATTCGATTGAAAGCTTTTTTAATATATTGGAAATATAATTATTTTTTATTTATAAAGTTTAATGAATTACAGCGTTTATTACGACCTTTATTAATATATTAAAACATCTTTTTATTTCACAATTTTGCGAAATTTCTGATTATTCATTAAGATTTGTTTTCTTGAAAATGTTTTTGATATAATAGTAATATACGTACTTTCATCAAAATTGTCAATCAACGGCAAAAGATGATAATAACTCATTGAGTTTATTCTAATTTGATATTAAAAAAAACTTGTTTTTCATAAAAATAAGCACAATTTATGGTATTATATATTATTAATATTGTTGTTTTTATTTAATATCATATACAATAATCCATTAAAACACAATCTCTTAAGATAGTGTAATAGTATTAACTTAATATTATTTTTGCTTTGAACAGGACATACATGTTAGTATATTAATGTAATACACTGATGTTTATAATTTATGTATTATTTTAAATTATTTTTTTTTGCGAGGTAGTTTTATTACTCAACCTGTTTTTCCTCTTATATTAAAAATACTGTGTATAAAATGTATACCGAGAGGCATACATGATTTATACGAGATATGAGATTTTTTTAGTGTAAATAGAGTGGTGGAGTCATTTTGTGTTTAAGTCCTTAAAGTGATGTAAAGCTTCCTGCAGTAAATCTCGTTTGCGATTACAATCTCTTCAGCTCTCTCTCCGACTCACTCATTCTCGTATACTTGCATCCACACATTGACACACACATGCACAGAACTTCCGTATAAAAATATGAAAATAAATAAAATTACGGGAATCCTCTGAGAGCGATTTAGTATTAGACTAGTATTTCACAACCATGACCTACCTAACTACTCTACGGCATTCAGCATACGATAATCCCATATATACATCTATATATCTGTATAGAAGACGTGATGAAACAGTCACAACTTTAAACTGAGTTCTTTCGAGAAAAATCCGAACACTCTGGGGGTGA
>NW_017099551.1:24684-82761 GCF_001412225.1 Nicrophorus vespilloides
TTTCCAAGGGTAGCCGAAGTCCTCTTTGTGTAAGGATATGGCTTGTGACACTTTACAGAGGGGTAGTGGGGGGCGGTTCGTTCAGATTTGCTTCCCCGTGGAACTGCGGAGGCGGCAGTGGCAGCGGCAGCGAAGAACTACGAGAGACAGGGAGACGGTGCCGAGCGCGGGGTCGTGTCGAGACTGGGCGACATAAAGCAGGAGCAGAGCAGCGCCAGCATCCATCCCAGACCATTCGATTCTACGCGCACTCGTTGTGGGGGGAAAGAGACGGAAACACACAAACGAGTGAACTGCGTGGGGCAGAAGGGGGGCGGCGACGGTCGCGCGGGTGCTCCCCCGAGTCTCTAGTGGGGGTATCATTATTTCACAGCATCTGATCTGCTGCTCGTGTCCATGAGACCCCCCTCAGACTTCTCTGTTTTATTTTTTTAATGCCATCTCTTTCTTTCTCTCTTTTACTTTACACCTGTCTTTCTCTTTCTTTTGCGCCATCACCTTCCGTATTCCCAAACGAACGAGAAAAGAAAATCCGACTCGGCCCAAAAGAGAAAAGAACCAGACTGCGAATGAATGAGGAAATGGGAGGAATACAAAATTTCATAAGGCTAAATCAAAAGTAACTGGCGAGGACTCAATTTGTGGACAATTTAATCCTTGATTTTCGTGCTACTGAAATTTATCAACTTTATTGGATTTAGATGAATATAAATAAACATTTATGCATTTATTTAATATACTTTTAAAAACTCGTTATTGTAAAATTACAATAACCATCTACCACCATCTGATCAGTTATTACCTGAATTTCAAATTGCAAATGATTATTCGATTTTTTCTAAGTATTTAAATTTCACATGTCCTACACATATACAATTTTTTATTTAGTTTTTCTTTTCATTTTTACACATTATCTATACATTACATATAGAAATTGTAAACGACTTAACATTGAAGGATTTTTAGAATTAATATTATAGATTTCTTATTCATTACCAGAAAAACAAGTTATGAAACGCAAGTTTTACCACCAATTAAATTCCCGACGTTTGAAATGCCGACTGAATCGAAATCCCGACAACCATAATCCCGACTATATCAAAATCCTGACTATATCGAACATGTCTACAATAACATTTTTAAATTATTCCGGAGCGGATAAAATAGCTTGAAGAACATTGTTTATCTTCATCAAAGCATTATCTTTATAATGTAATAACTAATTATAATTAAATATCTAAATTTATAGTCGCTAAGTAATGCATGAATATTTTTATTAGTTACAATGATAAAAATGAACTTGGTAATTAAACATTTACAGTCCGCTTTGATAAATTCAAAACAAACTGATTGATCGAGTAAAATAAAAAAAGATTTTAATACAGCAAAATAAAATAATTTCACTAGATACCGGTTTCAAACAGTGCAAGATATTGGCGTAACCGATTTCTTGCACTATGGGCAATCCCTGTACTACAAAATATTGTTAACAAGTTACTAACTGAACTGAAATAATCAATAATTAATTTTATTAGTATTGTTAGATCATTTAATTATGAATACTAAATGAAAATATTTTATAAATTAAAAAATTTCACTCATTAATATACATCAAAAGTTTATTTGTATTATATAGATAATTCGTAAAATATGGATTCTTAAATAGAGAACTACATTGATTAATATTTTATAACAAAACCTTGTAATAACTCAATTAAGGTTCGACTTGGAATAACAATTGTGATTAGTTTTTTATATAGAAATCAGCAGATATTTTCGTACACACCACATTTTGAATGCGGAATGGAATTGATCTTATTTATTCACAATACATACATTCCGGCGCTGTCTCCCTTTGAATAGATTTAAATATATTTCGAGTGTTTGTTGTCGGTTCATGGGGGTGCGGTCTACCCTAGACGACATAATTCCCGGTTTTCTCAGAAAGAAGACGTCGCTTACTTCCTGTGTCCACTTTTTTATGCCTGAACATATTATATACACATATATAGGATTTAAAAGCAGTCCTATACGGATATATATACAAAACGGACAAGACTTTCATCACCTTTAACATTCAAGAACGCTGATTCATATACAAGTCCTATTTCCATTTTTTATAATTATCTTTTTTATAAATTATTATTTAAACATGAATCATTCTTAATAATAATAATATTTATTATAACAGGCATATGTCAAGAAATAAAAAATAATTAACTATTATAAATATATTGATTAGGCCTTTTCGTCCTTTTTCAAGATAAATAATACTATATCCCAAGCACAATTTCAAATATACGAAGACCATAGAAATAATGACAACCGTGTTTCTACTTTAATTAGAATAAAACTAATGGCAACTCTCCAGGTTGTATAAAGTACCATCGGTTTGAAGAGGAAAGCTAAAAAATTGCTTGTTTTCGAGCACGGGAAAACTGTCGATTCAAGTAACAACGTGCAGAACAAACAACCGCATTCAACCATCAAGTTCCTTTAATTATCATATGCTAAAACTTCACTCTCAGAAAGACGAGAAACTCCATTGAGGAAGAGCCGTTTGATTAAACTTACAATAATTGAGGAGAGAGGATTTAGTTTTATCCTTTATAAAACAACTATAATCCAGGTTAGTTCTTGTAAAATTATATGATATGACTAAATCAATATTATACAGTAAAACTTCGTTTAACGTTTATTCGATATAACGCAGTCTACGAAGTCTAATAAGCTCTAAATTTATTTAGAGTAGTTTGAGGCTATTTGGTTTATCGCTTTTTATTTATGCGTTAAACGAGGTCTTACTGTATTCTCTTATTGGTGATGTACCATGGTGCACCCGCGATTTTTCTAATACATTTAGATTTACTAATTGAGCTTGCTGTTCCCCATAATTGGATGCCGTATGTCGAAACTGGTCTTAATATGACTTTGTACACTAACATGTTCTCCAAGGTCAGCTGCGTATTTGCGAGCAGCATCCAATACATCTTTCTAAATTTTATTTCTAGTTGTTCGCGCTTTGCCTGAATATGGTCCTTCCAAGTCAATTTCGTGTCCAGGTGCATTCCCATGTATCTCACCTTTGAAGATGCTGAAACTACTTTGTTGTTGAGTTTGACTGGAGTTAAAATCCGTAATGAGTTCCTTTTCGTAAATTATGTTTTTTAGTCTCTTAAGGAATAGTTTTTCAAATACTTTCGAAAGTAATGATAGTAGACTTATAGGTAAGACGTAGTTTCCTCGTGGGTTTTCCTGGTTTTGGGATCATTATTATTTTTGCTATTTTCCATTGTGATGGGAAGTTAGCTGTCCTAAGAATGGCGTTAAATTTTTGTGTCAGTAAAATTATACCTTTCTTTAATAATTCTTTAAGGTATCAGATCATATCCGGGTGATTTCTTTGGCTTAATGTATTGTTGTATGTGTGTTATCGGTGGCAATCGAAATACCGACAATCGAAATCCGGTCAATCAAAATCTCGACGTTCGAAATCCCGACTGCATCAAAATCCCGACAACCATAATCCCGACTATGTAGACACTTTTAAATTGTTATTAATAATAAATATCAACAAATAATTATCTAATTAAATTAGATGTATATCATATTATTAAGGTTTATTATGAATAATTCAACAAAATAAAATAAATTAATAATAATTTATTGTTATTAATAAAAAAAATGTAGCACATGGTGACTACGCTCCGGAATAATTTAAATTGTTATTGTAGAAATTTTCGATATAGTCGGGATTTTGAAACAATCGCGATTTCGATATAGAACCGTATTTAGACGTAATTCCGGTACTTGTCGAATATTGGCTCGATCTTTCCAAACAACCCAATATTTCATAAATATTGCATGTGTATACATATTATAGGAACAGTGATAAACGATAATAGCAATGTGATATGTTATTTTTGAAAAATTTTGCACCAAAGTTCGAACATACTAGCTTTAGTGTTAATAATCCTACGATGTTTTTAATCATTTAAACATAATTAAATTATATATTCTATTAATAAAACTATAAATTAAATTATCATCAATAATTTATGTGATTTTAATATTTCGAAATGTTTGCTGTTTGAAGGAGAATGTGCATTTAACTATCGTGATTACATATGCGTATATACATTTACTACAATAATACTCAATAACAATTTGAAAGTAGAATATATTAATTGTAAGAAACAAATAAACAGTCATTTAATTAGCAAAATAATTTGATCATATGAAATATCGAAAATAAATAGAACATAATTGAAATGAAAAGTAAAGTAAAGTACAGTAAAATACATTACGAAATGCCTTAATTAACATAAGGTGTATTATTAATACGGTATCATAAATACGCAATTTACGAAGGTATTTGCTCACAATTAATTATTTGAGATTTATGTACTAATTAGTAATAATTCTTGTAATCGTTTCATTGCATTTCTTTCGATTCTCCCCTTATATGAAATTTAATTATCTCAAATTCCGATTCATTGATTCATTTTGAGTTACTTTTACTCCGGTGCGCAGTTGAATCACGTTAAGAAATCAGCGATTTAGAAATACGAGAGAATACGAGGGAACAAGCGAACGCAAGGAACAAAAGGCGACATACAATATAACGTTGAGATCGAGACAGATTTTCTCATGACCATTTCGTTTCAGCATGCTATAAATAAACAACAAACCCGAGAAAATACGGTATCCTATCTAGTTCATAGCGTACTTGCAATGGTAATATATTCATTTGCTTTTGCGTCCAATATATATATTTAGTGTACGTTTATAATTTACGTTTGCAAAATGATTTAGTAACTATAATTTGCAATTATATTTGTAATTTGCTCATTGGAAACAAAGCAAACAAAACAAGTAAATAATATATTTGTTATGTTGCTAATAAATATATTAAAAAAAAGTCGGATAAAGGGTTATTGACCGCACTATTATATCAAACATACAATGCATTTGTGTTATTAATTAATTTCCAATTGATTCTATTTAAATCATACATTCTTTATCTAGCAACTTGATAAATTTTATTTAAAAGTTTTTAATTTTAACTTAGTCTTAGTTTTTTATTATAAATAATTGTTTACAATTTGTAAATTCTTTTCAGCCAAATAAGGTATATCAATACTTCACATAGTGGGATTTGATTTATTATCAAAACAAACTCAATTTTAATTGAGAAAAATAAAAATTATTTGTGTTAAAAAATTATCGTTTTTTTGTGTGTGCTTTATTCTAAAATGTAAGTTTTCTTATTGGTTCAACGGTTTCAAACAGTCCGGGTTTCGGACTATGCGAGTTATTACTGTATTTTGAAATTCAATTGTTCCAATTATGTGTTTATTTGTTATCTAGTTAGTTGTTATTTTTTCAGTATCTAAAACAAATACAATTTTGAAGTTTCAAGTAATGTATCTTTTTGCGTAGAAAAAAGCTGCCATTTCTATATATAGATCTATTAAATAAAACACACTTTTTTGAGAAAATATCGCAATTTTGATTTGATCGTAATGAAGACATGTGTATGAAACAACACATCTGATAATATCCCTTATTAATATAGTTAAATATATAATGTGTTAATTATTAAACAAAGGATCTATAATTTCTTGAATATTTTTCATAAATAACTAAGATAAATAATTTATGAACCAGAAAATATAAAAATCAAATTACAGTAAATATAAATTAGAGTTGGACAAAAAGACCTATGGTCAATAGCCCTTTGAAGCAGTTTTTGATTTATGATATATATGTTATTGTATTGAGTTTTTTATTTTGTAATTTTCTGTTTCAATAAATATTATTATTATAAATTAGATACCCATACAAATAAGCAATTTTATGTAAGTTATAAAACGTAAAATAATAATTCTATATAAATAAATACATCTGACCAATGGGCTATCAACCTTGGCCTTTCCGTATTTGTCTAAAATATATTATGGATTATTGTTGGATTTCTATCTGGAATGTTATTGATAATTATGATTTAAAGTTTATATTTTTAAAAGAATTTATATGGAATCTTAATAGAATATAGAAAGTATCCACATTGATCATACTAATTAATTAAATTCCATTAGTTTTTCCTAACGTGCAAATTCAGAAACAAATAACTTATTCCTAACGTATTTTGTGGTATAAAAATAATTTATTTTATTCTTTATAATTAACAATAATAATTATTATAATTTATTGTTAAAATTATATGAAAAGAAACATTGCAATTTATGTCTAAAATAAAATGAAATATAAAAATTAATACTCAAAAAGAAATGAGACTAAAGAGATATAAAGAAATATGTAGATTACAAAATTAACCAATATATTGGGTGAAGTAAAAAGTTTTGTTTTGCTCAATGTATGAGCTTCTTCTCGGGAGCAGCATTATACAAATGTTTTCTGGCTAATCAATTCCTGGGCAATGGAACAATTGCACGCATGCCGGTCCGACTCGACGATTTTCAAGATTTTATCAACATGTTCGACCAGAGCGTGCGTGTCTCATCTTCGACATCAATATTACCAGAACGGAAGCGTTGGAACCAACCAAAACTGTCAAAGAACTTTTTTAAAGCGTTATGTCGCCATTAAGTCGCAATATAGAATGACATCGTGAGATGTCTTTTACGTCACCCATTTATTGCAATAAATATTAGTTAGGGCAGAAAGACGTATGATCAATAGCGCCTTGCATCAGTTATTGTTGTTATGAATGAAAATGTTTAATTTGTTGCTATAAAAATGATTATTATTTTTATCATCTGACTTAAACTCACGTTACATTGTTTTTGTTTATTAGAAAATTTACCTTTCGATATGAAATTTATATATTGTACTACTTCTACGAAAGTATTTAGCGCGTAGTATATACAAGATGTGCATGTGATAGACAAATTACTTACAATTTCCGCACTTGACAAGAAACCGTCAACAAAATACTTGGAAAATTAAAGTGCAGCGATTAGCAAGTTTTAAATTTCTTCATTTCATAGAAGTTAATTTGAATCGGTTGTGTTTAGAATCAGTTGCAAATAAATATAATTTATATATTTTGCTATATTTACATATGTATAAAATTTTACAACATTATTTCGAAAAATAAACTTAATATTTGTTGAGATTCTATTTAAATTAACTAAATCAAAATTTAAATTATTTATCACAATCAAATAATTCATTTAATATTGCAACAATTATAGAAATAATTACAGAAAAATTATGTAAATTTAAAAAATCACATGTGTTATTATAACGAGATATTGGTTGAATATTATTTAACAGTTATAATAATTAGAATAGCGCTAATAATACCGATATACGGTAATGAAAATTGGTATTGATGTAAAAAAAATACCGGTATTTCGGTATTAACATAAAAAGGTCTAAGATATTGGAATTATCTATATAGAAATATTCGTATAATCGGTACCGCCATTATCCAACACTGTTTGAAACCGAATTAAGCTAGAGTTTTAAAAACACATAAAATAAACAAGAAAAAAACAATTCTTTATGTTAAAAATATACTATTTTTTCGATTTTTTATTTTCCTCAATTAAAATTTAGATTGTTTTGAAATTTTAAAACTGTACTTATAGTGATTTCGCACTGATCTAAGCCACGTTTATTAGATTTTTTTCTAAATAATAAGAATAATGAACTTTAACAGATCTTCTGACTTTTAGTTATCAACATTTTAATTAAAGCAAATGATTGTCAAGTATCTAAAATCATATTTATTAATCAGTGAGTGATCTAAACGCATTTTAATATTCTTCAATTTATTGTGAAATTCTTAAGAAAAATATAAAAAATTTAATGTGATTATATTTTAATTATAATTTGAAGTTAATTTGTTTTAATTGAGTCCTTAACATTTGGATTCTATTAATTAATGGAGATTTGCAGCAGCAGACCAGATAAGGATCCACAAATTTTCACGGTGAATTTAAATATGATCTTGTATTCGCAGCACGTAACGCCTTTATTAAAACCCCAAATAAAATTTGCTCATCTCATCCTCCTGCTGCTCATTCCAAAGTGAGTGCTGTAACTGAGTTGAAAATAAACATAAAAACTGAGCGTGTATTTTGTTAATTTTTTCTCGAAGTATACAAACAAGGACAGAAATACAAGACTGTTTGCTTTGCGTGTGCTTCTTTCTGGAATGCAATTACGTCGGGTGTAATAATATATGGGCCTGGTTTAATTGGGTTTGGTCCTTTAGATGATAGGAGACCCGTGACTAATTGAATGAGGTGACGTCGGGGAAGAGGGAAAGTGAACGAGGTTAGACCGAAATAAAAATAAAGAGAGAGAAAAGAAAAATATGAAGGGAAAACAAATATTAAATTAATTATTGGCGGAATGGAAAGGACGGACCGGGGCAAGAGGCGAAGGTTTGTGTTTTAAACCAAAACAGAACCGAAAGGCATCTAGGGAGGGCGAGTTCCCTTTTGACCCTAGATATCCAGCGACCGCTTCAAAGGGAACTTCTTTTGATTCCGTTCACTTCTCCTGCACTCTCATCCTACGCTAACAATTTCTGCCCGGCCTGTGCACACGGGATAAGCGAAATATTTCATATTAAATGTTTGTGTCTCAAAGAATTCCACCTGGCTTTAACTTTTCCCCTACTCCCGTACACTACAAACAACGCCAATATCAATAATACCTGTACCCACGTAACGAATGGACTTACCACAGGCGGATCATGTAAAAAATATATATGAATATAACGTATATCAGCTTTGTAAAAAAGAAAAACTTCTGGATAAAGCAAAAGCAATTTATATTCAACAATTTGAAGAAAATGAAAACCATTGGTTGTATATACATCAAATCTGGCATAAGAAGTAACTTGCGTGATAGAAACCAGTGTACAAAATACCTCCACTTAAGACAATAATAATAGATATCTCTAGAGACAAAAAATAATTTAGTTGTTGCACACGCCAACACTTCTATTTCTAGGTTTTTAGAGAAAATAATATTGAAAATATATATATGAAAATCTACAAAACAGTCAACATTTTTAATTTTTAAATGTTTTATTTCAGATTTTCTGCAAATAGTTAATTTCAAAATTTCGGGTATCTAACTACTAAATAAAAGCCACTTGGGCACAAATTATGTAACTAAGCGGGATAATAAATAAATATGCAACATTTAAGTTGGTACACTTTATTTTCATGGCAAAAATTAACCAGCTGAAAATAATAAATCAAGTATCATGATATAAAAACTATTTTTATTAATATATCAAACTTTTTTCGTTAATTAAGATATTTACCAAATTTTAGACAGCTGTGTAAATTATGTAGTTTACTTATATTAAAACTAATGGTATTACCAAACAAATTTATAATATTTTAATAGGTTTGCTCCCAAAATTTTTATTTTCCTTACTTGGAGACTTCTGACTTAGAATGTCGTATACGAAATATTGTCCTTAACGCAATATAGAAAATTTAAACCATATGATTTGTTAAGACAAGTCTGAACTATTTTTAATGAACTATAAATAGTTTAATATATATAAAGATTGATTAAAAAAAAACTGGTACATAATTAAAAAAAAAAAAAACTTTAACGATTTGGAATTTAATGACTTCACATTTTCTGTTATCAAAATGTATGCAATTTAGCATTTGTATTTGTTACACTTTGTACTGAGTGGGTCAACTTCGACTGACTAATGTTTTTACATATAACTTTTGTAATTTTTATAATAATATTTTTTTTAGATTTAGTATAAAAAGTGTAAAAAGCGGATAATCAAAAGTAAGTTTAATCGTATATGTAAAAGTTATTCTTGCTATACATTGATTAAGAGCCAGGAATCTTACCCATTACAGATTTTAGAAAATTATATTTAATTTGTTATTATGTTGTTACTGGACTTTGAATTATGTGAACCAATGCATATAATCGTGTTGTTGAGGCGACTACACACAATTCGCTACTTAATCATAATTACATCTCGTATACTGTAACAGGCAAATCCTATTAGTATTTACTACAGATGCGCGCGCATCTCATTTTTAATTGTTCGAGTTGGATGTAATGTGTACTCAACTTTAGAATAGTTCCATCTTGTTGCATTATCCGATATTTGTTTGTCATGTTGAACGAACATGAACATTGTAATTATTTGTATTAAATTTAATAATAAGTAAGTTTGATATAAGACAAAATAATATATATATACATTTTTAGACACCTTTAACTTAACTATGTACAATGTATTTCTGTAAACATGGTTGTATTAAAATAAAAAGCAACGATTGAGTTATTAAATAATTGTTTGTAATAATGATAATAAACGAGTTAAATGGAAAACGTGAGATGATTTTTCCGTTTTCCGTGAAGAGTTAAAGGTCTTGCAAACAAATCACACGACTTGCTCTCTCCCATTCCCCTCGGAATGACACCGAAGATAAATCACTTAAAGATCAAGTCGTGCTCGCGTCTATTACTAATAATATACAGGGTGATTGAATGAAACGTCAAATTAATTCCGAGGATCCGGCGTGTCCTGAAAGGTGGCGAATGAAGCATCAATCATTTTCTGGCGCTATTTTAATTCCATTCCTGTCCTCTCTGTCTCCAGTCATCTCTTTCTCTCGATGTCCCTCTTTCTCTATCCCGTTGCACCCACAGAATCTACCACTAATTTAAGGATGTCGAGGATCGTCAAATTATATGAGTGCGAGCGAGAAACGCGCAGACAAATTATATTATAAAAGTGATTTAGAACGACCGAGAGAGCCCGATGACAAATATAAATCAAACTGATACGACTATAAATATTAATTAATTAATATTTTATTAAATGCGGGGGTGGCAGGGCTGGCAATGGGCATTAATTAAATCAATGCTGCGATTATATGCGGAAATTCATAATATAAATACATATAACGGAATGAACGGAAAATGATTTATAATTGAATGTGTGTAATTGCGAAAATACGTATGATCAAATGCATTTATTTATTATACACACATTTTCCGCAGGCGTCATTCCTTGTTTTCTCTCGCTTTTTTTATTAATTTATTTATATATCTATTAATATTTATGTTTTCCACTTTTCAATTTGTGTACTCACGTGTGTATTTTTTTTTAATTTCGTTTTTTTTCTTCAAAAGTAATTAGGGGAAAATTATTTAAAGAGCAATTAAAAAATAAGGGTTGGAATTATTCCCGTCGTGACCCATAGAGCTCTTTTTAATCAATTCACAATGCGAGCAATAACAAAAATGGTTAATTAATGCAAATAGAAAACAAATAAAAAAAAATGAATACAAAGCAACGCTCCCCTTTCCTGCCTCTGGTTTATGTTATCGTACTTCATGTTCATAAGGTTATAATTAGGGATTTCCAACCTGTTATTACAGTAAGCTGCAATTAACGTGGGGTTCCGTTTCATTGTAGTCGATGTAAGCCTTTTTTTTATGGAATATTTAATGAACAATCAAGATTTTTCAAAAATTATTTTATCTTTAATAGGTCAATAATATTCCACTTTAGATAAAATATATGATAGTAATAATAAGCCTACATAATGTATATCCAATAAAATGTATACTCAATTTACGTATATAATATAATCATTATATTATACATACATATAGATACTAGATTTCAGAAATACCTGACATAGTGCGGCTTAGATCAGTTCGGTTTCACTCCGGACTATAGTGTAAAAAATAAACTAAATTTCACTTAAGCAAAATACAAAATAAGTTCTCAATTAGTATACAAAATTATTTTTATGAATACAATAATACCTCGTTTAGCGATAAACGAAACAGCGTTATAGGAGGTCATTTTAATACATAGTAAATAGGGAAACGGGAACATAAAATAAACAAATTTTACTTTAATTTTAAGTTGTATTTATAGTAATTTACGTTATAATATATGTTTTATATAACAAGAACATTTGCACACAAAAATATTAAGTTTAATTTTGTGATGAAGGTTCTGAAGGTGATGAAGGGTCTTCTGATATTTTTCTTTTTTTTTGCGATAAAATCGTTTAGTCGTTTGTCGCTTTCTCTAAGCAAATGTTGATAGCAAACGATCGCGCCTAAAATTCCTTTTCTTGATTTTGCAGTCCTGTCAAAATTTGGATCATTCGCTACAATTTGATCGACGAATTTGGTTAATGTATTTTTAAACTTTAGTTTCTGGTGATTAAAAATAGTCAATGATATTTGCGGAACCGTACTATGGGCATTGCTGTAATATGTAATCTGTTCTATATGGAAATATTATTTTATATACGTTTTAAGATTTATACCAAAGTTTTGATGGATTATAAGATTATATAGCAACTTGAATTTAAGCCTTAAAGTTCTTGCTTTACATAGAATATTGAATAAATCACGAATCAGGACATATAAAAGAGTCTAAAATATAATATTTTCATATAAATTGTTATTACTTAATACAAACAGAATTAACTATATTTAATAAATGTAAAAATAATGTACATATACATATATTTATATGTATTTTACAAATATGCAATAACAATTGATTTTATATAAAATTCTGCCTTAAATCAACTCAACGAAAAACTTCGATTTTATAAATGGATTTTTTTGGACAAAAAGACCAAGATCGATTTAGTCCATAGACCAAATTGAATTATTTAATAAATAATAATAATGTTTATTGCATCAGTGGAACAAAAAAACATATACAGAAATAAAAAGAACAAAATAAATATATACAATTTCAAAAAAGTTAACTGATACTATTAACCATAATTTAGTATTTTATCTGATTCTCTTCTTTCTTTTGTATTATGGATGTAATTTTGAATTTACTTGTTCTGGCCAATAAAATTCTATTCTAAAGTTTTTTTTAATTGCAAATTTTGTATAATTATACTATTACTTATTATCATCAAGCAATATTTGTATCAATTATTTTATAGACGTTGTAGGCAAGTTCATGTATTGTCTTATCATTTAGACTAAATAACGTAACTTGATGTAAACTACAATCACAAAATAAATTTCTTCTTACACTAACTTCAAATTATCAAAATGACAAATAGTGAGAGAAACACAAATTTGTTGTCAAAATTTATCGATAATTTCAGTAATCATATGCGATTTTACGTTTTGAAACTATACTTGAATACATTAGTTCAGTTATTCGTCACAGTATCATTTCTTACATTAGTTTATAATATGTATAATATTATATTTGTAAAATAAAATCCAAATGATTTAAAAAATTACTATATTCTTATATATCTTACACGGAATATTCAAGCCTATATTTCAGTGTATATTTCAAGAATATATTTCCATTCCTATATAATTAATAATCCTATTAATACATGTTTCATATATTAACAAAACATTTTATATAACATTAATAACATAGAAGAATTTATTTATTATTAAAAAATATCACACAGTGATTAAAGTGTGTGCTTTAGCTTTTCACTAAACATAACAAGTTGATGATGAACGATATTGTTTTTTCTTGTTCGCAAGTTCCTTTTAACACATTCTAAATTTATGCACGTCTCCATAAATAGGCCTTTGTTATTTTAATAAATTATAAACTTGGTGAGCGTCGGAGATTGAGCTTTCGTCCTGCGTGCCTATGTATGTGTATGAGTGGGTAAAACAAAGTAAAGCGCAATGCGGATAGTGTGCGAGTCGATAACAGGAAACGGGATGACAGGACGAGGAAAGGCCCTTTGTGGTGAAAGGATGGTCTTTCTGTGCCCTCCTATCCAGACCATGAAAGACAAACATAAACTGCACAAAATGCAGAACGAATTCAAAGGTTATCCGATGAAAAGAGAAGCCCACATTCCAAGAATTGGTTTATAAGCGACATGGAAAATCAAAGCGTACATTCGGTCATTAATTTTCTCAATTTATAAGCATGCTTTGTGGTTTCAAGTTTATCTTCTAAAAGCTGATGTGATGCGATCATTTCATCCGTAATACGATGATTTGTTATAAACTAGTTTATTAAGCAAGCCAGGGAAGTTCAGAACTTAATTAGTTGTTTAATATAACATGAAAGGGCTGCGATTATTCGCTTCAACTGTTGTATTTATGATATTATTTTAATTGCTTCTTGTCATGGATATGTGATTTTATTTATTTTGAATTTTATAACTTCTCAACTAGGTTTTATTAAGATTAATAATAATAGCGCAAAAGGTAATTATGATAATAAGTAATTTCTACAAAGCGGAATTAAGCGAAGCCAAAAATAAAAGTGAATTAAACTGTTTAATAATTTTAATTATTATGAAAGACATAATTATTTTTTTGTCAACATTCGAAGAATGTTATGTTTTACCTATATATTTAATTATTTATAAATGTTTTTTCTCAGGAAATTTTCTTATAAATTTCTTATTTCCTTGGATTTTTTTAATAACCCTTCATTAATCTGTTGATAATTTGTCGTATTCTTTAAGTTAGGTTCATGTCATTTATATTATTATTTTAGTCCGTAAAAAACGTGTTATACTCGTTATACGTTAAACATATTTGTTGCTTTTAAATTGTTGTTTTTTGCGTAATTAGCATGCATGTTATACATGAGTATGGATCGAATTTAATATTTTACAGTATATGAAATATTAATTATTAGACATGTATAAATTTAAGAAAAACATCTTTCTAATGCAATTTTTTAGTAAATTGATGGGGTAAATTTGAATACCATTAAGTTTTCGATTCTATCGGTATTTGGAGCAATGATTTAAACGTATCTGCTTGATTGGGTTCTGGTACTTAACATCAAAAAAATATTTCAGCTACGTAGTAAGAACGTATGTAATTAGCACCGCACTCCAGTTAGAGATACATATATATTTCATCTCCGATTTGTTTATTTATATTCATGCATATCCACCTTAATAATAGCTAATTAGTATCGAGGATTATTTCTTTTACAGTTTCGCATTGCGAAACTAGTCGACTGTAATTAGTTATTCTAAAGGTCTCGATGGAAAACGAACGAACGAGGAATGAATGTGTGCAAAAAGCAAGGCGCACGAATAACAGGTTGTAATTTTTGTTGCGGGGAAACTGGAAACGTGCGGTCGTTCCCTTCGTAGTCCTGAGCCCCCCACACGAATGGCCATCCTGGGAATACGAGAAGGACGAGGCCACTAACCTAATTCATTCATGAGAAAAGAAGATCCGTTGTGGATTCGGATGTGATCATGAGGAAGAAGTAGTTCCGATACATTCGACTAGTCGCGTACCGATGAGATTTAGAGTGAAATTAGAGGGATGGAAAATGACCGGGGGGAAAAAGTGAAAATGTATTCGCAATGCAAATGGGGGGAACGGGAATGGGCGTGGGCGAAGGATTATAATAGAACCTTTCAGATCCGGCTGGAAATCGAAGCCGGATGCCTGTTGTTCGCGTGTTTCACTCACCTAATCGTGACTCCGCCAGCTTTGGATCCGATATTCCATCCAACCTCGAAGACAATTCGAACCACTCTCCATCCGATCGACTGCAAAAAGTCATTATTCAATCACATTTATTTTTAATTCGAATAGAAATGCAGGAACATCCTTTCAGGGTGTATCCAATAGTTTTTAAACTTTCTAAGAATACTATAAATGCAATTAATAAATTATAGAAGAACTACTTCCTTTAAAAATTATACTTTTTATATAGAATTTAATTTAATAATTGAATTATAATAATTCTATTTACATTCTCAATATGACTTTAATGTGGTCCCACTGAGTACTAATTAGTGGGACCACATTAAAGTCGATGCAGTTGTACCCACGAGTGTTTATGAGTAGTTATTAATTAAAGTAACGAATTAAAAATATAACAATATATTCTTATAAAATCTACTTTTATTAGAAAATTAAATATTAGTATTAATAGGATATTACTGGCGACAGTACCAATTTATTTGAAATATAATAAGTAAATATTTGATATATAATCTACTAGTAATTAGTATCCTCTCCAGGGTGAGGCCTTACCATTGCACTTCGGACGGGCTGACCCTTGCGATTATCCCTAATGTGGATACTTAGCAGTTTTAAATATAAATTAATAACATAATTTATAATGCTTAACCACATTACAGTATTGATGATGAGGAAGTTGTATACGCTGGTACATAAAATGAGTGGAACATAAGAATGATTTGTCAAACAACCAAACAATCCTGATTTCAATGTCCTCGATTTGGGTTTCTTTAATTCCATTCAGTCATTACATTACAAGAGTCCTCGTCCAATATTGATGAACTCATTGCGGAAAAACTAGACAATGTTTTCATGAAATTGCAGAATTGTATGGAATTGATCATAAAGGAGGCACGATTACAAGTTTTCTCACATGCGTGTGCTGTTAATTTTCAAATGTCTTCTATTTAATGTTGCAGTTTATTTATGAAAATACACTTTATATATACCTTTGCATATTGTTTTGTGAAATTGGACACTTATTTTGAAACGGAAAGAGTACATTATTTTAGCACAACTGGAATGAAAATGTCAAAATCATTTGTTATTGAATCCTAAAAATTTGCATTGATCCTAAAAATTAGATTACATTATACATTAAAAACTATATTAATAATAACAATGAGAATATCTTACGAAAATTCCAGATTTGTTATCAAAAATATTATTTTCAACATTAATTAAAACTTCTCAGCAAACTTACTATATTGCCACTGTATATAACATCAAGACCAATAAGAAGAGAGAAATACAGCGATATGATGAGTTTACTGCCATACATACATACAATTGTGAAAGAGAAATAAGTTTAAAATATTTTTTTATTTTAATTTTATTTTAAATAAATAATTACATTTTACACTTGTTTATTTAAATCTTATTTTTAATAATGTTGAAATTAATTCTTAATAAACTTGATATCTTCATTTTACTTATTTTTTTTTACATTAAAAATGACTACAAAAAAATGTACTTAATTTCCTCTTGTTTATATTTTAATAATTATTATTACATAATCAAATTTAACAGTTTTATAGTGTTAAAAACATCACGCAAATTGATTAGCGTTTGCCAATATTTTAAATTAATTCAAATGAAAAACCTTAAATATTTCGATATATATATATATGGACTTATATCACTTTCTAAAATACCGGCTTATAGAACACTACCTTTATGTAATCAATTTATTCTAAAATATATTCTTATTTTACGACTACATTTTATTTATCTACTACTTTCATCTTTTACAAAATTGAGTTATAAAAGTTTTAAAATATTCGGCATAAATAATAAATGTACTAAACATCATCAACATTTCATATTCATTGGATACCAATAGTCGCATTGATGAATAATCTTTTCAGTAATAGACATATCAATTTTTATGTGCAGCATTTGCTATTTTCGTGACGAGATTGGCATAAATAATAATTATATAAAAAGCTTTCTTTAGGCCTACCCCGATAAACATTTATTATTTTATGTATGCTGAAAGTCGTATCTCTCCCCCAACAATTACAATTGGCGAAAAGTTCAAAGTAAGAAAATTGAAAATATAAATTCGATGTTAATGTGAATTGGGTGGAATATTGAGCGTGCAGAGGGTTTTTGGTTGGTGTGTGTGTTAGATGGGTATTAACATTTTATCCAGGGCTCATTTTGAATGTTGATTGGGTCCTTTGTGATTGCTGCCGGGGAGAATGAAAGAAGTTGCAATTTGCTTTATTTTAGGAATTCTTGTATGCGCCTCCCATAAAGTATGCAAAAGGGGCTCCGTTCTGCCTCCGCTTTTGCCCTCCGTCACACATACACGCACACACATAGATATACATGCACACGTATACATACATGAATAGGGTGCGCCTTTGAATGGGAGCAAGTGAGACCGAGGGGGTGGCATGGGCGAGTTTAATGATCGTAGTACAAAGTGTCTTTCTTGATGTACTATATACATACAGTATATGTATGGCAAATGTTTAACATTGTCAAAGAGTAATTAAAGCAAGTTTCTGTATCAATTGTGGACGGGTGTTTGCTCGGAAGACGCCGCCGTTGCCGACGCCACCAGAAGCAAAAGCACACGTTATCTCTCCCATCTATCTATATCCCATCTATATAGACTGTAGACGCTAAATATTTTGATAATAATTCGATACTCGGTCGGAAGGCCCATGCATATGGAGAGGTTAATGAGTCCTGCGGCACATTCCACCCGCCCATAAGCTATTAAATATGTGTTTTGCTTTGATCAGAGTTCATTTGATATTACTACCATCACCATTATTATTGTAAGGAAGACCTTCAGCACGCACTAAGGGCCCTGAGTGCATGCACCTCACCAAGGTGTAGTGGTACAAGTACTAGGTGAATTACATTGTTCTGTTCTCGTTACGTTTGTAGTTGCATTTATTGGGCGTCTGCGACTTGGAGGGAGGGCTTTTACTTTGGGAAACTGCATTACCTCAATTTACGCGGAATTCACACACTCACACACATTCAAACACATACACGAAAGTTTAGCCACATTCGGTAGTGTGTATGTATGTTCCTAGGTGTATGTGGAAGACATTATTTTCATGGTTAATTTAGGAACACTTTATCGCTACTAAACAAGGAATTCCAATTTCCCCGACCCCACCTATTATCATACGCCACTATTTCAAGACTCGTTCCATTTAATTTTATTCCAAAAACTGCTTCCACGGTGGTAGATGCGGAGGAGGCGGCAGCAGTAGCAGCAGCGGCGGTCGTGGCGCCTCCCCAACCCTCCAACAGGCATTCACCTTAACCGAACTAACGAACAGCCCACCCACCCTATTGTAAACCGCCTCACACCCACATTAA
Organism: Nicrophorus vespilloides; assembly: GCF_001412225.1. Taxonomy (NCBI): domain Eukaryota; kingdom Metazoa; phylum Arthropoda; class Insecta; order Coleoptera; family Silphidae; genus Nicrophorus; species Nicrophorus vespilloides. The sequence continues at coordinate 43,549 of NW_017099551.1, forward strand.
GATAACTGAAACACCCAACACACTGCGCAACATACCAGCATCACTTCAATATCAATTCCGAATTCCAGGTTCTCAAAAACTATACCTATTATTTGTAACAGAATCGTTTAATCTTGCCAAGATAATACAGAATAAAAAAGTATTAAATTTTGTATTTGTAATAACAATGTTTATTATAACAGTTACAAGATAATTAACATATCTTAGTTGAGAGATAAAAATTCGTACAATGTCATTTATATTTGTAGACAAAAATTAGCGAGTAAGATTGAAAATGAAATAACATGAAAATTTTGACATGTTATTTTTTAACAATATTTTGATAGAAGCAAGTGGAAATAAGCTCAATAACAGATTTTCTATAGGAGAAAACTTGCATGATGTTTATTTATGTTTCAACATTTCGACATAATGTTTGCTCATATTTTCCGGTCACACCATGCGTTTTCCTCTTACTTTCGACATTGTATTTCTGCTTGTGCGAATTCCATGTGGGAAATCTAAATATAAATATGAGCGAGTGGCGAGCGTAGAAAGCTCCCAAGGGGGTTGTCTCCTGGAAATTGCGCGGCGCTTCCGAAACAAAAGGATGTGCGAGAAGGAATCGCTGGCTTTGGAAAGGACGAAGGAGGAAACATTGTGGCCAGTTTTTAATCGAGACTTGGGGGCTGACAATAACAATCCTGGAAAATCATTGCGATTATTATTCTTGGCGGTGTTATTAAGATCCAGATTGTTTTCGGCGATTGGACGGGCCTTCATTAATGCCGTCGCGTAAATTTTACGACCATACAACACCGCCGCCCGTCGTGATTACGACGCAAAACTTTAAACCACCCCATCACAACGATATTATGTAATATAACAGTTGGATATTAATAGTAACGATGATGATGGTTTGAAGGAGTTATTACTTGATTAAGAGGTTTTCTTGCTTTCCCTGGCAAGTTATTATTCTTTAGTTCGAGCATTTTCCGGATTATTAATTTTAATAACGCTGGTGCTGTGTGGAGGCGCGCGTGTGTGTCTATCGATTACTTAACTATGTGTGTGCGGTTGTGGAGATCGGGTAAGGAGCAAGGAACTTGTTGCTGGTGCCCTCTTGGCTTTTATTGGTCGAGGATTTAAACTAAAACTAAAAAAGAGAAAAAAATAATAAAAAGGGAAGAAGTGGTGGTCATGGCTTTCCATGTCCAAAGTGGACAAGCGTGTAAGCGGCCCAGATTAGGTTGGATTTGGAATGGGCCTCGCGTGATAATTGCACTTAATTTCCATCGATCTGGCCATCTGATGTCTTCCTCACGAAAGGCAATGCTAAGCTTTATCATTTAACGTGCTGCTAACAGCCCTTTTATGTTTGATTCAATTTGAAATTGCTATTACGAGGATTTTTGTTGTCCGTACTGCAATTAGCGTTTCCACGTTTCGTTACGCAACCGAAACTAAAGCCAAAAATTAGATTAATGTTTTGTTTGAGGCGCGTCCGTCCAGACAATGGTCAAGCCATTATTACTCGGTGGTCGGAGGGCATTTGCTGACCGAACATTTGTCTATTTCGAACTAAAGGGAGTTAGAGAGACGAAGAGAGAGAGAGAGATATATTGGAGGACAGGCTTTGTATGTGAGAGAGAACGATGCAGGGAGTTGTCACAGCCGCCTCCGACGTGATTTTTAGCGGCCGTTAAATTGTCGTCAACTCCCACCAAAAAATCCACAGACTCTCAATCAATTTGAAAAACTACGAGATATAAACCAACCTTGGTTTACCAAGCCACGACATTATTTATCCTTAAATTGTCTAAATTTGAAATACAACCAATTCCATGTAATGATTATTAATGAATTATGTGTAGGCATTTAATATAATCATAAGAAACATACCAAAAAGAAAGATAATAAAATGATTACACGGAAAACTATAATTACTGGAAGATTTTTATTATTAATACTATATAATTAATATCGTATATATCATAAATACCGTTAATTAACATTTAATTATTGTTGGATTTAACCATATTATTTTACTACCTCAAAATAATGACTCATTAATAGTAAAGTAATTAATATACAATTATTGAACTTTTATATTAACAATTTATAAATCCGGCTCGATATGTCTATATACAATTTAAAGAGGTTGTAAGAAAACTGCACTTATATATTTGTATATGCCATGATATACAATTTCGTCATTAGTTAATGTTATACTTAAATTGATAAACAAATATATATGGCATTACATTAAAAAAAACGTTGTGCATAGAATATTAGAATGTATAACATAATAATGTAGATAGTAAACAATAGTAGACAAAAATATTGGTTTATTTCGAAATTATTTTTATAGTTTTATTTGAGTTTTTTTTGACTTATTGAAAAATTATTTAAATTTTATTAGTATTTTTGTTTATACCAACCTGTATAAACAAAAATAATAATAATACCCAATTGAACTGCAACTTTTCAGAAAGCTGTTTATTGATTTGAAATTGGATTTTATTGAAACACAAGCAAAATATGTTTGAAAACATTTAAATTTTTCGAATTCATTTAAAATTTTCTGTATGGCTTCTAGCGCGAACTATGTCTCTGAAGAATCTTCCTCCATTCACGAAGAAGGGCTTTCTTGAGCACTGTTTTCGATATGTTAGCTGAGTAGTCATGTGTCTTTCACTGCGTCCCGAATTTCATTCAATTTGAGCATTAACTTTGAGCGGAAACTATTGCGTTTGAATTCTATCACGGATATTTTTTTCCAAAAAACTGAGATGCAAATGCTTGATGAATAGTATGAAATATTATATACACAAAATATATTTAACTATATTCTTGTGATATATAGTTAATACTATTTATTGACAAAGTATGATTTAAATTTGGAAACAGTAAATACTGTCAACGATAATTGAATCGAATAGCTTGCCCGCATGTAGTAACAAATTTCTATAAAACTTTTAGTTCGTAGACTAAAGCTCTACCCTTAGATTTATCGTAAATTGGATTCAAGGAATTATAAAAAGTAAGATAAGTATAGTGGAATTTAATTGAAAGTAGTAATGAAAATAATGTGTGCAAAGATATTAGTGTTTTCAAGTACACAATACATTATTGTTATTATTATTAAAGATAAAATACTAATTAATTGAAATACAATTGAAATTTATTTTAAGAACTATTATTGCCAATTAATTACATTATTTAAATTAACTAGTAAATTATTAATATTAAGCTATTTCATAAATGAGTATTACTTAGCTGACTAACTAACTAACTTTTTGTAGATTCAAAATGTAGTAATCAAGTATTAAAATCAAATTAATTATTTTATTAATTATGTATTTCTATTCTATGATAATGAACCAGCAATGAATAGATTAGAATGTAAATGTATAATTTAATTATTTAGTTAAATCAGATTAGTTTAGTTCAAATGGGTTAGGTTAGTTTAGGTTAATTTAGATTTGATTAGGTCATATTATGTCCAATTATATTAGATTCTATAGTCTTAGGTGAAAACCCTTGCCCATGTAATAATTGTATATCGTACTGCCATTATTTTATTTGACAATATTTATCCTATGGAATATGAAATTCGTTATAGAAACACAAAATAATTACTTATTACAATCAGGGTATAATCGCTTTATGATTTTACATCATTATCTGTAGTTCTTATCACAACATTCATTGTAAAGTTAAATAAATTGACTAAAAATTCTACAGTATTTGCTTACATTAAGAAACAGTATTAAATTTAACATTAACAAGTACATCGAAATATCTTACTAGTTAGTGAAGTTTTTAACACTAAAATATATTTTTTATTTTGATTATTTTACATAGACAATTTTTTAATTAATTCATTAAATTATTAGGTAATTACTAGGAGCTTTTGTTAAAATATACCGGTAAATGTGATAATCATAATGGCCAGTAAAATCGGTTAACCGGAATTACGAGCTTCAACTTATTGAAAATTATAAAAATTATGTGATAAATTTATTAGATTCAAAGTCATGTGAAATAAAATAATTCAGAAATTCTCCTAAATGTCACATATGTGCGACGAACGATGTAAATGCTCAAGATATTTAGATATGTAATCTTTAATCTCGTATTTACACAATCGTTCCAAGTAAGCCATCGTGGGTAGAAGCAAGGGAAAACTTTTTCCATTTTCAATTTTCAATGGCAGAACTTTCCACATCTATACTCCCGTATATTCAGCAGGCGAAAGAGAGACAGTGCAAACATTTCATGTGAAACTTTACTCCTTACCAGACACTTTTTCCTCATCATTCCTAGGTCGCTCTTATTAATAGGAGATCCATGTACACAACCTTCTTTTTTCTTATTATTGTATATATTTTCGCTCCTCGCATTTTCACCAACCGCACCGGATTTTAATGGACGTGAGATTGAGTTTGCGAATCGAGTGTTTTTCGATGTTTGTTTGATATATACTTATTTCGTGGCCTCCCAGTTTCTCTCTCATTTTCCCACCCTAGATATCAATCCAATCAATCCGAGTGCCTGTGCTATTCTACCTGTTCAATTCAGACGCAGTGGAGATTAGTTCTCGTGCTCTAAACATGGGAAAACCGTGGATTTATTCGATTCTTTCTCTGTCGCTCCGCTGCCATTCCCGTTTGTTTTTTCCTTTTTTTGCGGTAATAAATAGGTGGGGTCTAGTTTCCGAGTTAGGTTAAATTCCGGCTTTGTAAGACGGGTGGAGGCCGGGGGAATCCCCTTTTTGAATGCAAACTGCGGGCGGAGGAGTGGGAGGTTGTTTTTGGTATAAAGGGAATGGGCGGAGGGTGGTTGGTTTTCGTGACACGGGTCTCTCGGCCGTTTTGTTCCCAAAACGAGAAGAGGATGGACGAAAAAAGAAATACATGTATATGTGTATAGAGCAGAAACGAAATAGTCGTAGTGGCCTTTGCGGCCACTTTCCATTTATTTTCCCATTTCCCCTGGCCCGCAACAACACTTTGCACAAACCGGGGCGAATTATTACAACGCCACAAAACGAATCCAATTTGTTTGATATTGTCCGTCTCTACCACACCGCACACCACCCACTCCACCCCATCAACGAAAACCGCAATACATTAGAAGGTGAAATGATTTACCACAATGCATCACATCTGCTCACAGTCCGGTGGCAATCGCAAGCCCGACAACCGAAATACCGCCAATCAAATTCCCGACAACCGAAATACCGACGTTCAAAATTCCTACTGTATCGAAATCTCGACAACCATAATCCCGATTATATCAAAATCCCGACAACCATAATCCCGACTTTATCGAAAATGTCTTCAATAACATTTTAAAATTATTCCGGAGCGTAGTGACTTTTAAATTGTTATTAATAATAAATAATAACAATTAATAATCTAATTTTATTTGAGATTATTTCATAATGTTAGGGTTTATTATGAATAATTCAACAAAATCAAATAAATTAATAATAATGTATTGTTATTTATAATAAAAATGTAGCACAAGGTTACTACGCTCCGAAATAATTTAAAAATGTTATTGTAAAAATTTTCAATATAGTCGGGATTATGGTTGTCGAGATTTTGATATAGTCGGGATTTCGAACGTCGGGATTTCGATACAGTCGGGATTTCGAACATCGTCATTTCAATAGACGGTCTTTCGGTTGTCGGGCTTGCGATATAGACCCCTCACAGTCATCTGTTTGCTCTTGCTCCTCATCGCCTCATCTCTGGTGATCGGGTTTATATGCGTATCTAGCAAACAAATCAATAGGTATTTCTAGGAGCTTCCTCCCTTGGACATCATTATTACACTGCCTCAGTTTTCCGTTCCACACAAGTCCACAGATCCAGGATGGAATTAGGCTCAGCCCCTCGGTCAACAGAGGACTTCGTATTTTTATTTACTTAACTTTCTTTCTACCCAAACAAATATATCATTAAATAGAGATTCGAATACAGGACATATAACGAGTTTATTTGTTCATTCGTTAGTTTTACAAAACAATAAAAAAAAATCGAGCAAAATGAAAGAATTGTAAGAAAAATTGTTATGCGAGGTGCTCGTTAGGCAAGATTGCTATTGACCGCAGTCTTTTTTGTTCATATGTAAAATAAATGTTATTCACATTAATAGACAAATAATATAATTTGGTTTTTATTGTTTTTTTTTTACAGTGTTAAAACATCCAGAGCGCAGTCAACATCTACTTCAATAACTGCTTCCCATTTGCAAATAATAATTTTTATTAAAAAAGTAAACAAAACAGCAATTTTTATTAACAAAAAACCCGCTCACAAAAACATCTGATAATTATGCACCAACCCAATAGAATGGAGCGTTAAAGTAAAATATTTTAGTACTTTATTGAAAAATTAAGTACAACAAATTTATTAATATTAACAATAATATTTATTGCAACAACAAATTATAAATCAAAAAGCTTAATACAATGATTGAAAACAAATATTGAAATTTATTATTATTAATCACAATATACAAATTTGTATCTGAAATAAAGAAAAATCATACCAATCATATTCAGTCTCGTTATCTGGTAATAAAATGTATATAATCACAGAATTAACTGAATGTTAATTGACACTTAAAACTAATAATTCGGGTATTAAAATTCTGATTATCCCATAAATTGATCTATGCATTTTATGACTTATCCTAAAATATACAAAGAGTACAATTAATAGTACAAAAAGTATAAACTTCATTCATAATACTAGATCAAATGTCACCAAAAGATTATTAAAAAATATAGACAATATATTTATTAGTTATAAATGCGACCATATGGCTATTTACATAAATATTTCCTCCCTAAATTATAATAAGAAATTGAATAATCAATATAAAAATTCGATTTCCTGCGGTACACTTAAAGTGACCTTACATCATCCCGTTTTGAAAGAGACCGTCCAGTTATTAGGTAGCCTTTCCCGTTGTCCCCAAGCACAGCTTCGACACGACACGAAATGTACCGTTTTTAGAAAGAGAGCAGTAAACTCTTTAAAGAATTAAAAATATTTGAATGGGCGAATTTAACTAAAATATCTAGGTGGCAAGAAATTCAAAGTGTATTGGATGAATTGATTGAAAAAGAATTTATTTATTCTAAACAAGACACAGAAATAGTAATGCCATAGAAAGTTATGGACAAGCGAAAAAACACAAAATATGCGTTTTTTATATAAGATATCCCGTTTTAAGAAAAAACGAAATTTTCACGTTAGGTATACCCGACTTTATAAAAGATTAGTTAACTAATACTATTTCAATTTTACTCCTTCCTGAAAACATGATTTGAAATAATATTATTTATTAAATTAACCATAAATTATAAAAAAAAAACGTGAACTTCCATAGTTTCAAACAAATTTTACTGCTGGTTCATGGAATTATGCAAGAAAATATATTTTCTGTTCGCCAAGGGGAAAAACGTCTTAATATAATTTTTTCATCCTTGCGTCGTAAAAGTAAGGAGCAGAGATATTTATTTGAGTTAGACTGGGAGTTGGAGGAGAAATATAATAATCGCGGCAATAATTCAAAATTAACTAAATTATTTGCTGAGATAGGATGCTTTCCTATGGAGAAAAACCTGGAGCGAAGGAAGAAAGGACACATGCACATTTGCCATTATTAGTATTATGAAGAAGTGAAAGGTGTATTAAATTTATGTGCGGTTACTTCACGTGATTTTTTTGTGCGTTCCTCTTGTTGGTGGGGCTGGCGTAGAAGGAGATGAGGATGAAGCTCAATATTATGGCCCAGGCTTTATAACCTTCCCTGTAGTAAATTTAAAGCACGAGCAGCCTGTATCTTTAATACATCAGAACTTAATCAATATTCAGAGCAGTAGGTAAGGCGTATTATACTACAATACACTACCATACGGCTTTATGTTACTATAATGCCGTCTCTCCCTTTCCTATTTTCCTTTCGTACTAACTCACTTTTTCTTGCTTTTGTTTTCTTTCGCATTTACCCACATACGCCAAAAACACCATGCGCTGTAAAATACTCATTTCAGGATGACCCGTAATTACAACATCCATCAACCATACACGCCGTAAAACATAAAAAAGAGGGTCACCAAAACCAATCCATCCGTTCTGATTTCATTGGATTAAACTCATTCTGATCCATTTAACTCAATCAAAATTTTGCTCTTCACTTACATTGTATTTATAACAAGAATAATAACTTTAAAAGTATTTACCATTCTGCAATGACTAGTAACTAGTATATTTTTCTATACGTTTTAATCAAATCTTATGTAATATTCATTACGTTATCTATAAGTGAATTATATTTAGTATTGACAATGATTCAAATACTAATTAAAATATTACTTCTCCTCAGTTCTGTCATTGCTTATATAATAACTTTATTATATCACAATCTCTTGCAATTTTAAATATCCTACCTCTATCCTTTGTTTAATTATTGTTTGTTTGTTGCCATAAATACTTAAGTATCAAACAACTTCAGCAAATATAAAATGATCAATACTACATAATTATGTATAATCTACAAATGAAAATACTGAAATTAGAGTGAAGACCCGAAATTTTAATATTGAAAATATTTTTTTTATCTAAAATATTGTATGGTATTCATACAAATACGTCTAACAGATAAAAATAATGCTTAAAAATAGAAACATATTTTTTAATTAATTATATTGAAAATAACCAAGATTATTATATCTGATGTCTTTCACAGGAACTGTGTACGATTTTTGTCGTTTGTAATCTTCATCTTCATTTTCTTGCTATTTATTATCTAAATTTTCCTCAATGTCTTCGTCAATTTCATTTATTTCATGTAAATCTTCCTTTTTGTCTTCTACATCTGAATCGAATAGTGCTGATATAGCATATCTCCAAGTTTATTTTCTTTAAATTTCTTTAATCATCTTCTATATATATAAAAACAAACATATATTTTGTATCAGCAAACTAGACAAAACACTCAGTGGTGGCAATTCCGTATACAAATTTCAAAGAGTTATGAAGATGGTTGGTTGTCACATACATACAAAAAGATTCAAATATGGTAAATTTAGTAACGAAATATCTTTGCAATAGTTTGTCGAGACTACATCTAGTGTTTCATGCTGAAAATCGGTATTCAGTTATAAAATACAACGGTTTACATATTACGATGATAAATTGATAACTGAAAACCAAAATAGAATGGATTAATATTATTCCATGTAAATTTATAAATGATATATACGCATATTATATTACAGGACGCATTAACAATGCATGGAGCGTATTGCGTAAGTAGATGTATTATTTAAGTTTCTATACACTGCATGAGACTTGTAATAAGGAAATTTTGATATAACAAAGTTTGCAATTTCAAGTATTACCAATGTGAGTTAGACAATTCGGTATGTATTTATATCATTTGACTTAGGGAAGTGCACGACACGATATTTGTTATGCAATAAGTAAGAATAATAATAGATATTGTTATGTAAGAGTAAGTTAATTAGTAATTAATCGTAATGATTCATCGTCATGTACTTTTTGTCTGAAATATTAAAATTGTAATGAGTTATGAAACCCGCTTTAAACTTTTCATCCATTTCATGCCAAATGTAACATATTTATAACGTTGAATGTGTTTGGCAAATAAGTTTTACTAAATGTAAACCCTATTTGTTTATATACATATTGAATAGTTGTGCAGGAATGAATCGTTTTGTGTTTAAATTAAATTCGTTCGAGTGTTGTTCGGTGGAGCAGGGGGTAGAATGTTGGTGAAGGCATGAGAACGGGAGCGCTAAAAGTTGTTCGATGTTGTATAAAGTTTAAAGTGAGTGAGTGAGAGATAAGGAACAACTGGGTCGTATTATTCGGCTTAAACCGCTTAACTTAATAAAACTAGTTAGACGTTGTAACGCGTTACACGCTGTATTATCAAAGATGATCTACTCCGGTGGCCGTCCTGGCCTCCGTTGTCCCCCCTCATCATACCAGTCGCCATCTCAACCCCCTCGGCCATCCCCCTTTATATACAAAACTTTCGAGTTGCACTCACACAGACGCACGACAGCAGCACGAACAGAATTTCCAATTTTCTCCATCAAAAGGGGTCCCGGCACGGTGCCCTAGCATATCCTCAACCCACGTTCGTTCATCGAAGCGCCAAAGGTGCAAATATTATTGACTAGACCCTGTCCTAATTTAAAGCGGTTTCCATTAAACCTAACCAAATATATATAACCCGAAACAACAGCACGGATGAAAAAGGTGTCTGTGAAGGTGTTATTATTATCATTATTACAATACACCAAGGGAGAACTTAATAATAAACCGCCGCCTCTTCCATCATGTCGGTCTCGTTTAATTAATTTGATCAACGGAATGAACAATCTTATAACGATCGCTACACGTGTAAAGTGTCAGTCGGGTAACCAGCAAAACATTACACATTTTGAACATGGTTAAAGTGACATTTAATTAAATTATTAAAAATAATTTTAAAAGGCTTTTCGTTTGATTAAGTTTTTTGTAGAAAGGTAAATAATTTATAAATAGTAAATTCTAAAATATTGCGTCATGGTGTACACGAGAAATACATATTTATAATGAAAATTATAATAATTAGTAACTTATATGTGATGATATAAGTGCGAAAGTACAAAATATTTTACAAATTGTTGAATTTAAACCTATTTTAAAATCATTACTTAGTATCAAAGTGTATATACATAATTATAGAATAAATAAATAAAATAATTGTATGATATTCAATAAAGTTAAGTATATTTAATAATTAATTTACTGTCTTCATCTTATAAATTGAAGTTTAAGTGTTAAATAATGATAATAATTATTGTAGAATTAATAATTATAATTTATTGTGCAGAATAAGTAAAAGTTACATCTATAATATAAAAAAAATAATAACATAAATAAATAAATATAATAATTCTGCACAAATTAAAAGAAAAAAAGAAATGTCTGCTAAAAGGGCTAATATAAGAAAAAGTAACGTTACACAATTATAGTAACGTCAGGAATTGGTATAGGGTACATGTAGGATACTTGAATTTGGGAAGAAAAGGTTTGTTTAATAACTCTGGACGAAATGTACTAATAACGATTGATAAATAATTAGAAAATGTAAAAAATTATTGATAAAAAATCAATATCATTACAATGACAAAACATAACATATTCAGAAATGTAATCGATTGGACACGAATATTCTACTTGCCAAGTAAATTGAACAAATTATTTCTTATTCTTCACAACTCAAAAGCCTGTCATGTCATGCCAACTTTAGAAAAAATAAATTTTTGAATTGCTGTAAATAATGTGTCCTCCTATTTCTTATATTAATTAATTACGTTTTTATTGATATTATACATTGTAGTGTTGTTTATATTACTGTGTAGATTCCTTAAATTTGTGTAATCACCAATGATTTAATTAGGTGTGACCAAAGATCATTGATTTTTTTATTCAATTATAAAATGTACTTCATTATTTGCAAAAAATGAAATTATATTTAGGTTCATTAGATATTAGAATAGGATACATTTAGGATTGTTGAATTTATAATGTATATTAGGATTTCGATGAATGATGAAGAAGAATTGACGTCAATAATTGATACAAATGCATTGATAGACAAACATATGGAAAACGAATGGACTGACAATTACAAATTTGGGTAATTAGAATAAGGTTTCTGTAGAACGTAGTACGATTGAATCTGATTTGTAGTAATTCTGAGTTTCATATAACGCAGTAACGGTAACGGTAACAAGTGATCGCGTTATGTATAATAAATATAGTGAATAATAATAGTATATATATATATAGGTATCCCCCGACTTACAAACTAATTCCGTTTCAAAGGGTTGTACGTAAGTCGGGGGAATTTTTTAAATTTCAAAATATACTTATCTTTATAATGATTTTTACTCTTATATATGTTAAAGTCCATATTACTGAATGCATAAATTTGAAAAAATAGATTAAACTAAACAAAATACTTACTTAGATACTTGTAATGTAGACATCACAATTATTTAATAAAAAAGAAAAGAAACATTGTTGCAGTGTTGCACAACAATATTATAAGAAATTATCAATTTTAGTTTGGACAGTTAATTTTTTTAGCACTATATATCTCCTTGTAACAGGTTAGAGTTTTTAGAATTTTGTTTGTAAGTCCAGGAATTCGTAAGTCGGGGGATACCTGTACTAATAAAATATGAATCGTCCTTAATCGCTTGTAATGTGAATATGAAATGGGTTACAAATACAAATTGAGTTACAAATATAAATAAAAGCATCAAGTGAAAATATGCTTAATTCTGAAAGACAGATAAAATGTTTAATTATTAATTGACAGTATTATACTCGATCATTTAAATTATTCTATCATATGTGTAATGTTTGAAGCTCACATCGCTTCAGATATTTCTGAATTTTTAAATTTGTCATAATAATTGAAAGTTTTGACACTTATTGAAAGTTTCAATAACTAAAAGAAAAAAAATATTTTTCTTATCGCTTATGTCAAATTGAATGTTCAGCGAGAATAATTTCAGCACTACTCGATCTTTCATTAAATGACAATTATAATTAAATTCCCAAAACTTATAATTTAATAATTAATATTTATTAATAATAGTACAACATGTTATGATTCGTTATAATTAAGATGTGCTTAATCTGCATATTTGATTTTACCTACTAAGTTATAGTATAAGTAACCAATTCTCATTGTTTTTTCTTACTTTATTTACAAGAAAATAAACGTATTTTCTTATTAGACCTTGTTTCTTACTCATTTTCTCAGAGCACGATTAATTTTCCATCGCGGGCAGCAGCGGAAAATTATTATGCGGAATGTGGCGCGGCTTTTGAATTTTGGAGTGATTTACGTTTGGTAATGAGACGTTTCGGCGTAATTCTATTTTCCCACGGAACCTCTTTTTTTTCCTCCCGACAACAGAAACAGCAACAAAGGGGAATTATTACCGTTGCCGTCCATTTTTGCTTTCTTTTACCAATGATTTATTATTCTAATTGATGGAAATACGGAATGTCTGTGTTCAATTCACTTACATGTTTTCTTCCACTTTATCCACTACAGTATTCAATCTATTATTTAATGAAACCAAAATTGTTATGGGACGTAGTTTCTTCGTCTTTGTGAAATTAAGGGGTTTCACGAAAATTATATAGTCCTGATAACTTACCTTATACGCGGTTCATTTTAACCGCCTCGAGTCCCAAAATTATGCACTTCTTAATCATTTTCTAATTTGCTACACTGATATTTATAAAACTCGTTTTGAATTTATACAAAAAAATATTCCTACCTGCACCTGTTATAATAAGGTAATCTTAGCTGTAATTTTATACATTTTTTTTTGCTATTTATACATAAAATTCATGAATATTTAATGAAACAGACACTTTTGTTTCGAATTATTTTCATATTTTTTATTGTAATTTGTATAGGTTTTAATATTAAAATTCTTTTTTAAACATCTATACATGCATCAATACATAATTATATATAAGTATAATATCTCATTTATAGAAACTTTCAGTTAGATAATAATTATGTACGGTAATACCTCGCATAATGCTGTCAATGTATTTCGTCAATATCTCGGACTGTTTAAAACCGGACTAATCGAGATCTTTAAAACCGTAATAGGCTCGACTTTGTAAATATTACAAAAAACCATGATTTATGTATAAACAAATTATGAACATATTTATTTCGTCTTAATTTTCTTTGTTTTAATTGTTAACAGGGGTTCTTAAATCTTCAGATAATATTTTTATATCATCTTCTTCATCAACATTTTGGAAATATATTGTGTACTATTTTTACTTTGTCAATTAAATGTTTTGTAATAATAAAAATAATGTTTATTGCATCAGTTCAAAAAAATATCATGTACAGTAATAAAAAAATAAATTAAATATATATAATTTAAAAAAAAAGTAAACTGATACAAAGGGCTATTGACCATAGGTCTTTCTGTCCAATGTTTTATAATTTATAAATTATGCGATTTACTGCCATACAATTAAGATAAAAAAAAGTTGAATGAATATTCACTCATTTAAAACATTTCTGTTTATTTCAATTTGGAATTGAAATATCATTTCTGTTGATATTAATTGAATACTTTCGATAATTAGTAAATTTAGCTTCTTCCGTCAAATGTATACAAAATTGCTAAATAGGATATTTAGATTTGCTTTTAACTATTTCTGTTATAAATTTATAGTTATTTTTTCAAATGTATAGCCTCTATTAACGAATAGTATACGAAATCTTCCTAAATTAGGATCAGAGTCATTAAAAAAATATAAAATGTTTTCAATGTCATTTAAGCATCAGTTAACATTTTTTGCCAGGATCTTCTTTCATTACGTGTTGCTTTTCTTCATTGCTAACAAGATTTTTATAAATCTTCTCCAGTCAAAAAATATTTTGTATATTATTTTTTTTTATTGTACAATTTCTGACTAAATTTCTTAGCAAGGAAATCATCCAAGAAATATCCAAGAAGTTTCATAATCTTATTTTTCCAAAAAGTTTGAAATTTTTGTGTTCTAGTTTAATTAAATTACTAAATTATTATAACATGGAGATAGTTCTATCAAATTTAATTGGATTTTGAACAAAAAGGATCTTTTTATAAATCTTATTATAAAAAAGAACAAAATGTAAACACAAAGTTCAACTGCTGCGACTTTTTCTTTGTTTTTCAACGATTTCGCCTTTTGTGCATTTTCCATGGTAACGATGTTTGTTGTAGGTTGCGGGGGAGTCAACAATAAAGAACTAAATCACGTAGGCGTATGAAGTGCCTTGCATATACGCGAATGTGACATCAAGTGAAGGGCTAAAAGGAAACGAGGTAGAGAAAAAAAGTACACCAACCGGCGGTAGAAATGACGGCCGATTTTAAGATATACACACAAGGAAAGAAATATAAAATAAATCGACGTTCGCCTTGTTGAAAAGTTCATAAAAAGTGGCAAGGGGAGGTGGATTTTGCGGCGGTTTTCCGACGAGACCTCTAATGTCATCCCTTGGCCCTCGGAGGGAGAAAACGGGAGACGGAGAGTGAGTCGCAAATTGCTCCGGTCTGTCGTAAAACAAAAGATACACTTTATGTAATGATAATAAAAGCTCGGCTAGCGGCTGAAATTTATTTAATTCAATAAAAAAAATAAAACAGAGAAGTTTTTCCATCCATCCTGCTTCTTGTATTTAGCAATTTTACAGTTTCCGTCGTTTCCAAAAACATGATTAAATTACAAATAAAATAACGTAATCTTTCATTATTATCTTGATTAAAAAGCATTGCGCATATTTTTCAGAAAAAAGTCTTTTGACTGATATATAGAAACACTGGTGAACAACCCATATGATTTCAGGATAGTACTAGCATTAGAGTGCAGTGACTCACTAAATCAAAAAAAGTGATTGCCGGAATTGAGGCATATTTTGAGAGTAAAGACAAATTGTTATACAAAAAAGGCATCGAAAAACTTTGAAATGAATGTATCACACTTGAAGGAGCGTATGTTGATTAATAAAGCCAATTTAAAAAAGAGAGATCCAGATTTTTAATCTGTTGTTTGGAAATTATGTAGTTCTTGAGTCTTGTCTTTCACATATCTATAAGTTTCTCAGATTTAAGAATATAGCGGAAAACTTCAAACAACAAAAAATAAACAAAAATAAATACATATTTATAATTCACATTATAACAGAAAAATATACCTTACCATTTTTCAAGTAAAATCTTTTTGACTTAATATAATTAAATAAATATAAAATATATACAAAAAAAACAGATATCTCTTATATTTACGAAATATTATTAGTTAATATAGTGTTTGATGAGTATGAAACCTAGTTGAAAGCTAATATTTCCTACTGTGTTACCTTTGTACATAGTACTTAGTATGCCTGACATCTCCGATTACGTGTAGTATGTACGCAAAATAATAATAAATGGAAATCTGATCTTCACTAAGTATTATTAAGAGACATCCATTCTATGAACCAATTAAGTACCACTAACCAATGAATTGTATAATTATTTGAACACATAAAAGTAATATAATTTCATCATTGTTAAAGCAATCTACGAAAGGTATTCTTTTCACGAATGTTCGCATCGTGTTCCTTTAAGAAATTTAATATAATTTAGTTACATCGTATTCAATGGTTCCAGCCGTGCTAAGCCTCGCTTTATGTTTTTTCTTCTTCTCCTCTTTTTTTATCCGAGGGTTCGGATCCGAAGAAACGTGCGTATCTGTAGGTGGAAATATAATAATCCCGAACGCTGTTCCGTTTTCTTTTTTTAAACGAGTATTTATTGATGCCAGATTCTTTGCTTCCTGCGTGCATCCTAGCAACTATTATCCTTCCGTCCTTATTATTGTGTGTGTGTGTCCCATCTTCGTAGGAATTTTATTTTCCCGGAGCCTTCGTTTTATTGCTTCATAAATATAAGTTTTCGTCGACTAGGAATCAGGGCCACGCAGAAAAGCGCAATTAATTGGACCCCCGTTACCCCAGAGAAACGTTTTTTTTCTTCTTTTATTGCCATCTCCCCCCTTTTATTTTGCGTGCGGCCGACGATAAAACACACCGAGAAAGAGATATCCTTTTCACGGAATTCCTCAATGAGAAGGTCTTGATAACGATTTACATTCGAGATTGTAAACGCTCCATCCCACATAACACATATAGCTAATAAGACGTACTTTGGCCTATTCGGAAGAGAAAGGAAACAAGCACATATGATTTCATATTGGGTAATTGGATATAAAAGAACGCCAATCTGAAAACGCATTATTAAATTTAATTTATATAGTTTGCAATATATTTATTAATAATTATTATACTTAAAGCTGATCAAAAAATATTAATGTTTATTGAGTCTTGTTCTTATTCTAGAATAGATAATTAAGACTACGTTAGTTTTGTGTTAAAAAGTTACACGGTTAGTGTTGTGTGGTATACCCCAAGGAAAATTTTACTTTGGCGGTCACAAACTTTATTCATTTGTAATTTTAATAAGCAATCATGCTTCTGTACTTATTGTTAAATAAAACAAAACAAATAAATTATAGCAATTGTTGTTTGTTATAACATAAAATCAATATCAATGGAAAACCAATATTTCTTATAATACAAAAACTTAACTAAACTTAAATTAACATAAATATTTGTTTACATGAAAATATCTAAAAATTAAATTAACAAACTAAAACTAAAATGGTAAAATTTTGTGGAAAATAAAATATTGTCATATAATATTACATAGACAATAAAAATTACTTTAGTAGTGTTCCGCCAACAACCAACTTTCAAGAAAGGTAACGATGAACTGAATCTCATCAGACAATCACTAATGACTATAATCTCTTTATACATCTATAATTTGAAGTTACTGAAAGCTACGGGTGTTTTTAATTTTTATTTTATAGCATTAAATAGTCACGCTGGAGTAGGGGTTAAATACTGAAAAATTTGCCTTCAGTGGATTTTATATTATTTCATATATATCTTGCAGACGTCTGTGCCTGAAGCCATTTCAAGTAAAAAAAATGTTAACTTTGTATGTATTTATTATTATTTAAACTTGAAAATCGTTTATTGAATGTTTAAAATGTATCAAGAAAAACCAGGTTTTTAAGAACCGATAAACCATAATTGTAAATTAATTGATATCTCAGTTTGTTGTAATTAATATGCATTATTTATTGGTTAACCCACAAACATCATTGGAAATTGAAAACTAATGACTAGACTGCTAAATGATGTTTGGAGGATGTCCGTGTGATTTAATTAATATCGCTCGATACTGATGAGGTTCAAAGCTGTGCATATTCATGAAGTATATCGCTCATTTCTCTCGAATGTACATTGTATGCGTTTATTATCAAACGTAGCCGAAGGGCGCTGAAAATTTGGGGAATAGGCAGAACAATGACGAAGAAGAAAAAAAAACAAACGGAAGTGGCATTCCTAGTTTTAATTTAGTTTTCCCCATGCCATCCAATCCGATCTGATGCGAATCGATTCCTCTCTACCATCTGAGCTAATACCAGAAAGCAAGCAAGAAGTTTCCCCGATTCTATTAGACACTTATTAAATGTTGCCCGCATGTAGTAGCTGTAGCAGTGCAAGAAGGAAGGATAAAAAGAAATCTACCCTCGCGATTGATTTCCATTTGTCTGAAGCAGTTACGAAATGTGGAGGAGGAAAGGAAAAATAAAGAACGAATGTTGTTATTGTTCTTCTGTGCTGTATTTATTTAATATGTAGTGCCGGGTATGCAGAGTGGATGAGGAAGAAATGTAAATGGGGTTGTAGATAAGGGTGGAACAACAACAACAACGGCGACGGCCAACGGACAATTAGTTCTGAGGGTGAGTGGCTCTGGTGATAAAAACGGGACAGTCGGTGGAGAGAATAAGCCATGAAATAAACACTTCTCCGCGATGAAAGACGACTCTTCCTGCAGCTCATCCATGCCTCGTCCTCCATTGTGTTCCCAAGGTCCCCCACCACTTTTTTTTATATATATTATTTACTTTTACTTCCGCCACCCCCTTAGGGGTCGTTGACTCAGGGGGTGAATAAATTGATTACAATTGACTCCACGTCATTCACTCAATTCCACTCCATCGTTTTTTTGTCCCTTCTTTGCTCCTTTATTTCCTTCGCTGTTGTTGTTCCCATTTCCTCTCTCGAGGATGGATCTTCCTCTCTTTTTCCTGCCTGCCTAGATCCTACCTACCCATTTGCCTCGCTTTTAATTCACTCGGATTTATCTCCGGGCATAAAAAAACTTTATATATGACATCTCGTTTTATGGAGTTTGCACACAGTTAAGCTACTACACACAGGAACTTTACACAAACTTTTCCTCGTACCTCTTTCTCGCAGCAACTGTTTTCCTTTTTTCCTACTTTTATTATTTTCGGTGGAAACGAAGGGCCGTAAAATGGGACAAAACGTCTGTACAATTTTTGTACATATTCTTTGACTGCGTCCTCTCACTTTCCTCCAGCTCGGAAGTTCCTTTTTACACGTTGAAGTTAAGCGCAATAAAAGCAGCAAGCCCTCAAATACTGACGTTTTATTATCTCCATGTATATTGGGCCAACCTGATGATTTCTAAAAATAAAAATAGCAAAGGAAAATTGGAGCATGTCGCTTCTGGGACATTCACATAAAAAAAGGAACACACGCTACGCGACAGTTTATATTCAAATTCTTGTGGATAAAAGTAAATTCATTTATTGCCAAAACGTTACCAACTTTAAATTGTTGTGAGGATTTTACAAAACGCTATGAAATATATGTCCAAATTTAAATATACGTACATTTTTATCTGTAATTTTACTCATACTATAAATTAGTTTTAATTAAAGCTTCAATATTATAACTGTAAAGTACATTGATCGTCAAATATTACAGTTAGTTTATAGAACATAAAGTAATCGAACTCGTCCTTCTAGTATATTTTTAATATATCATGTGAATTTCTAGAATTAAATACAAGATACTGCTTTAACAGGAAAGCAATATCGGGTTAGCTGTGTAAAATAAAACTGTAGATATTCAAAAATGATTTTTAATCAATTATATATTTTCGATTTTGTTTCATGACCTTTTGCTATATTTCTTGCAACTTCATTATTTCTCGTTCATGTATTTTCTGGTTCCTATTCCCTGGATCCAATATCTGATGACCATTTTGTTAAGCAATAAATACCAAGAACTACACATATCTCTTTATGAGCAATGAAAAAGTAAAATATGTCGAAAATTTTGTTTTTGCGGTCCATGTTAAAATTACGCATAATTAGCTTCTATATGACTATTATAACAAAAACGTATGTTACATATGTTGTATACTTTTAAGTATTTTTTGATAAGTTTGTGAAATTAAAACAAAAAATATAATTATTTTAGGTTTTAGAATATTATAAAAAAATGAATTAAAAATATTGATTGTTACATTTTTCTTTCACTTTATTGTTTTAATAAAATAATATTACTCCATTTCAATAGATTACTTTTGCATTTCATATATTATTTTCCATATTACATAATATATTTTTATATTTATTTTGTAAGGTATTCCATTTGGTAATTTACAAAAAGTCGAATACAATTTGAAATAGAAAATAGATTATTTCTTATTTAAACCTTTATTACAATAACATATTGAAATATCCTTTATATTTATGTAGAAGCATTTATGGAATCAAAATTAACTTTAGTTGGTTGCTTCTTGGGAAATTGAAATTATGTTTGGAAACCGAAATAGTGTTCGACAAATATTTGTTTTGTTCGAAAACCGAATTGTTTGAGTAATTATAAATCATTTGAAAAGATTTTACTCCATTCGCAGTTGACATCTGGTTAGCAAATATAATTCTTTCCTAAGCAATAATGTTTGTATTTTAGTAATTTGGATGATTTCATAAGGGCTTTTCATAAATAACTGTGATTCTGCCAATATCTTTTTTGAAATAATAGCAAATTTTCTGATAATTTGGTGAAAAATTCAGGACAACAATTAATTAATATTAATATTGTTTCCATTGAAGTGATAATGGAAACAAAAAAACATTAGTTGTGAATTAAATATAATTATTAAAGTTGCGCAAATTGATTCTAATCAAATGCTACAACACTCCTAAGTATTTTAATTGCAAGACGCAAATGTACAACTTTAAAACCGGAAGGTGTTGAGAATTTATGATAAGCGTAGTAATCTTTTCGTGTGTGAAGAATGATGGGTTTGTATAATTTTCCCAATTCCGTGGTAGGTTTGAGTATGAGTTGGTGAGCAAGAGGAATCGAGTTTATCTTTCCTCCTCGACTCCGGTTTTATTAATTTTCAAACACCCTACGTGCTTTTCCATAATTTTACACATATCGCACTTCTTCATCTCTCCACTCTTGTTCCTTGTTCCAACTCCGAACGTTGCGGTGTCTTATATACGTGCACGTATTATTTTCTATACCATAAATACACCAAGCCCAAAAATGGAAACGGTATAAATTGATGCAATTCATTATACTCTGTGTACTTTTTTTCTCTCTCGTGTGACTCGCCATCAATTAAAAATGATTGTACAAAAAAAATAACGGAATGTATAAAAAACGCACGTTCAGCTTTTAGCGCGTGTACCATGATCACAATTATAGTGAAATAAATAAAAAATAGTAATCGATTAGAGTATTAAATTTAATTGAAATTGCCGTAATTAAAAACTAAATAATTAATTTGGCGAAACCAAGTTTTTTTTTATACAATTGGGGATAGATACTATATTGGTACGATAAATGATTAAAAAATAAATAAAAAATTGTAATTAAGGAAAAGAATGTCTTTAATCAAGAATTTATAGTGTTTTATAATATTGTAACTATATCAGAAAGTTGAAAAATAATGTATGTAATTGCGAATTTATATTTCTTTCCGTTAAATTATGAATAATATATTTATCAATCCGTTCTTTAAATCATTTTCCTGTTCAAATAATATTTCCATGTTTTTTTCTATAGAGTATTTGCTAGAATATTGACTTGATAATTTTATATAATATTTCTATCAAATATTATTAACATAAACTATATTAAATTTATGCTGTATATTTCCTACTGTATTAAATTTTTCTGTCATATCACCAATAGGACTCTTAGCTATGAAGGCAGACATAATCAAAGAAACTGGTAGAGTTATATTGCTGAAAAATAACATAGCATAGAAAAGGGTGCCTAAAACAATCAACAATGCAGAGAAATGTACGTAATGGTTCTGGCTAGTGATGAAAAAAGGACAGCCAACTATAGTAGGTAAGAATTCCGTAGTAGCACGAGTTCATGGCCCATTGACAAGGTTTCTTCTCCTCTATTTGAAAGATATCATACATGATAGATCTAAGTTTCTTCATTTTGCAATGAAAATAAATTGAAAATATTATTCTGTGATATAATGCATTTTCCAAACATACAAAATTAATTAGATTGCAGTTATATCTCAGTTACATTTACATTTAACACTAAAGTTTTGATATAACGAAGTCCGCAATTTCAAGCCCCTATTTAACAGAAAAACAAAGTCCGAAAATATTCCAACAAAATATGGTTAGAATTTATATAGAAGTTTAAAATATCATCCCAGAAAAAAGAAAATAAGTTATGCAGATGACTCAATCAAAATGTGTATGCAATGTGACGATGAAGAAGATTTTAGAAATTTATTGAATACAGAAGATAATGTTTTTTAGTATAAAATAAATTGAAGACGAAATTAAAGAAGTTCCTGTCCAAATTTTTATTAATTAAGGTATGAGTTTACTTGTAGTTAAATTTAAAATATTAGAAATTTAAATATAAAGTACAAAGTACGAGAAATTATGAGAAATAGTACAAGATAAAAATTATGACCATTTATAATATATAGTTTTGTGATATTAAAGTACTTAACTTGTAACATGTGTTAATTACTAACTGTGAAATGATTAGTTTTGGTAGTGACAGACATGAAAGAGATAAGATTATGTGAGCGTACGTGTAAGATTCAGTGTAGTTTATTAATGTGCACGTATTAAAATTGATTAATATATGAATGCGAGATTTGGAAACTAGTTAATGGTGATGTTCGTCATCGCCGCCCCTCCAAATCATCCGACAAACTGCATTATCAGTATATTGTTAGCGAATCTCTGACTCGCTTCACCAATTCCACAATCATCCATTACTTCACCATTTGTCAGATTTTAAAAACCACCATTTTAAAACTATAGTTTTGTCTTGAAATCGTTTAATAAAATTGTACAATAAAAGAAAATTATTTAGTTGTATTTGCACTGTTTTCAGTTGTTATATTGATATTATATTTGTTTATGCATGACGCATATATTAGTTTTGTTATATTTTTGCAGTTATTAATTAAACCGAAAAAAAGGTATATACGGATTTTATTTATTTTTATTATATATTTGGTTTTGTACAGAGCATATTTTAATAAATATCAAACTTTTCGACAGAAAATATTGAATATTTTATAAATATTTTTTATTGTTTTTATTATTCATTTTTTTCATAAAAAGACCTATTTTTAGTATTTAGCATTACTGTTGAGAACACGTAAATGTTTTTTTTTGTTATAAAACTTACGAATGAAAAAAAACTAATTCATACGTATACGACTAGAAATCGAATAATTGCGAAAAAAATAGAATTAGATTGTGTACGTATGGACGAGAAAGAGGAGGAATTAGCATAAGCAAATTATGCGTCGGTGAGGCGAGATCGTTGAAATTTCGACCTTTCTGCCTTAGCTGCCGCCCCCGGCTTGTGTAATCGATACGACTACTAGTGAGGCTCGAGGGGCGGTGGACGAGGTGGATGAAGAGGAGGACGAGCATGAGGATGAGGTGGCGGAGGAGGAGGCGGCAGCATTGCTTTCGCTAACAAGCGACGGCCCCCGATTTCATGCAGGCGCGTTCTTCCTTTATTCTTGCTCCACTTCTAATTCGCGTTTAAGTCAGTCAGTGTGAATGGAAAAGCGCCATCCCATTTTAATTGCCTATAAAACTGAGACATTGTTTTATTTATAAGGGCTCGTACGTCGCCGCCCCCATAGAATGTGCAACTGCTGTTTAGGCTTGGACCGACGGCGCAGAAGGGACGACGGAGGACGTGCAAATTACCAGGAACTTCCGGTTAATTACAACCACTTAAGTGCAGATATATATGTCATATTGTATTGTTTGACAGTAAATGCTATTTTATGGTTCCTCCGAGGATATAAAACAGCTATATTTTACTAATGCGTCAGTTCTACTCATTCTTTGCAAATTATTATGAAAAAGTTTATTACAATAGTTTCTTGTCACAAATACATCATTATAAATGATCTCATAAAATTATAAATATTACATGTTTAGTGTCCACAATATGGTTAATTACAATCTACTTAATTGCATTCTAATTATCATCTAGTTATAAATTGTTTTAACTTTTTACCAATTACTATATTTTTCATATTTAGAAGATTATTATAATCAAGCCCTTTCTAGCAGTTAGTAAATTAAGATTGAAGCAAAATTGAATACATTAACAAGAGAAACAATAAACGTATACACTTTTACTTCATAAAAAGGAAAATTCATTGAAAGAAATAATTAATAATTATAACAAATATCAAAAAAAAAATTAAAATTTAACATATTACATATTACCTGTCAAAACAATTTTTAAATATTCAAATATTCAGTTTACAGGAAAAATTTTGCACAGTAATAAAAAATAAAGAAAAAGCAATTAAACAATTCATAAAACTAAATATACCTAGTTACAAAAAAATATATAAAAAAAACATTTATTGATGTATTACTATATTTCTATTAAAATAATAATATACACAGTGAATTAATAATAAAAAATAGAAATCAAGACTGCAGTACATAGTATTTTGTGTTAGTTGTGTTGACCCCATGATATAAGTAGCTAAAACTTATCATAGAAGCTAAAATCTAGACATAGTTATTAATAATCTTCTAGTAAATAATAAAGAGTAAAAACTCCAACTTCACCTCAAGCATTTCTTAAAAACTCCAATAGGACTCCAAAATGACATAACTACGAGATATTCCACAGTGTCCAGAGATATTTGAACCCCGGGACACGACAATAGCTTTCAATATGAAGTTTATATTATTTAAGAAAAAAATAGTTCTTCCTGCTACAATTACTTACATAATTTTTGAAGTACAGTGGTCGAGCAGTTCGGGCGTCAAACACTCTACCGACCGATTGACTTTACTTTTGGGTGCTAAAGCTAGTGGTGATATAAAGTTTAAGCTGCTCTTTAATCGATGATCTGTTAACACAATATTCACTAAATAAAATACATTATATTTAACATATTTAAATTGACACCTGTAAATTTAAAACTTTGGGGTAGAAAGACAATTTTGATTTATGATATTTATATTATTGTATTGAGTTTTTTTATTTTCTAATAATAATTTTTAATAATAATAATTTATTGGCCAAACATCGATACATAAAAAGAAGAGAAAAAAAAGTACAATTTATACATAAATAAATTTTAACATACAATAAAAATATATATACTAATAAGCTGGCCAAAGGGCTAACGACCGAGGTCTTTCCGTTCTTTATTTTCTAATTTTACTGTTTCAATAAATATTATTATTTTCTTTTTTTTTATAAAACTTTGAGCATGCGTAGTAATTGTTGAAATCAATAATAAGATATAATAAATATGGACAGACAGCGTTAAATTGAATAAAACAATTTGGAACAAGCATTTCCGTTTCACTAGGAATAAAGGGTATTAAGAAGAGCTAGTAGCGAAATCGTATAATTGAGATTATCCGTACCACTTATCGCACTGGCGGTAGATTTAAAAAAAAGAGTAGGTGGGTGAAATTGTGTTGAACAGAATAGGAGGTTGAATGGAATTTGCCTGGTGTGCAATAAAAAAAAAGGAGAGTGTGCGGATTGATTGCATGGATGAATCGAACAATTGTTTCAGAATATGACAGAACGAGTGTCGTTGCCGTTATTTGTTCTGAAATGAAAGAGGGTTGCTGAAAGAGTGAAACAAACGCCGGCGTCACACCATACAACAGTTGACATCTATTAGGTGGCATTGTGTGTGTGTGTGTATATGTGTGTGTGTCTATGTATATGTGAGTGTTGGTGAGAAAGAGAGCGTTGTGCGTTTATGTATGTGTGTGCAATCTAGCAAATCAAATTTTAAGACTTCTCCGTTTTCTGCTCCACCTCAGCCCACCATCCCAATCCGAGTCAACCCCTCTGCAACGCCAACTACATATTGTGTGTATGCTAGCGATATTGATCCGCCTTTTGTTTTATCTGCTCTTCCTGTCAGTAACGAGATTTTTCTTTCCGTATATTTCTTTATGGATCTGTTCGCCATTTAGATTCTAATCAAAATATAAACATTTCCTCCGCCCTTCTCCACCCCATACGGAACAAACGGCCTAAGGGCAACCTCGCATTTATCAGATAGCAGTGATATAAGAAGAATAGAAAAAAAAGAGGAGCTGAAAGTGTGCAGGGGAGAGGAATAAATATAGGGTCTATTGCACACGAATGACCCAGTGGCCCTCTTGACCTCTCTCCCACACCCGCAATGGGAGAGAAGCTTTGTCATACGATAAATTCGATGAATTAAATACGTTTATGCATTAGCCTCAAAATAATAATTAATTGGCCGTCCGCCATTTATTTCCGACGTGCGCGTTCCGTTTTTTTTTTGTTTGCTCCATTATTATTTTAAATTGCCTACCTCGAAAACACGTACACGCATAACAATATAATTGCATTACATCGACGGTAATAAAATTAATGACGATAAATTAATAATTTACCGGTTGAATATATACGCTGAAATTAGTTCGTCCCAAAAAAAAGATGAAACGAAGGCCTTTGTGAAGTTGACGCAGTCAATTGACAAATTCGATACAAATTTTAAATACATATCGTGCAACATAAAGCTAATTAATTTGAAATTGGTTAAATCCCTTTAATGCCTGGATGCTGGTAAATTACAATAAACGTTATATGTAATCCACAATTTTATTTGTATATGAATTACTTTCATTTCATACATCCCCTCACATTTAATTTATTATGACATATAACGTTTTTATTTAAGCTACGGGTCACAATTTTGGGTTTGGTTAAAAGTTCGATCAGTTGATGTAAATTAATTATGATTTCACCTTCATAAAATAAAATAATATAGATTTAGTATAATATACTATATGTGGAAATGTATTAATAAAGCTATATTTAAGAAACACGTGATGAATTAAACACAATAAGTTCCAATTTGTTATCATTTTATTCTTCGGTTAAAAAAGTTTTGAAAGGTTCTTACTTGTCATGTTTCCATATTGCTAAATGCAAGAAAGCAAAAAAAAGTATAAAACAAAAATTGATTTCAATATGAACTTCGATGAAAGATCGATTTGCTAAAATTTACTAGTTTAGCGGTCTCCAACCTTTTTGACTAGGTAAGGTGTTTTTACATTGTGTCTTTTATAAACATGCAACGTAATAAGGCAAAGTGGAATCAGATTATAACAAAAATTGCAAAGATATTCAAACTACTCTGCGGATCAAAATACTGTCGCAGACTTGTGGACCGTTGATCTAGTTAATACATATACAAATTAATATTTTCCATTTATATGAGATATTTGTTTTGGGCACTATATAAATACTTTTTAACTATTACACATAATTCAATTCGAATGTCGTCTTTAGTTTCTTCAAATAAAATAAATATTATGTAGAATTTGTTTCTTTTCTTCTTCATTTTACTTTATTTTTCTCTTTTTGAGCTAAAACTCATTAGTTGCTATATTACACGGGCCTAATTTAAACAACTAATTACACTCAAACCTTTGATAGTTGATAATATTGCACCCAATTAGGGTTTGACAGTTTTTAAAACCCGGTTTTTAGAGGAAATGTATGTAATTCGAAACCGAGTTTTTTAAACTAAAAAAATTGATTTTCGAACCAAGACTTAAAACATAAAATTTAATGAATTATTTTAATTATTTCATTAAAAACATAAAAAAGTTGATATAAAATCGTCTCTGTTATGTGAATTGAAAAAAATGGAAACTGAAATTAGTTTTAGTTTAGTAATAAAATTCGCAAAATATTTATTCAAATACTTGTAGCTTACTTTTTCACTAGCTTCATTAAGTTTTGAACAAATATTTTCAAGATTATATTTAAATTATTAAATAGAAGGTGAATGCAATGATGATTTAGGGGTACAAAGGGAAGAACGCATAATTTGGTTCATTATGTAATTCTGTAAAGACCCAGCTTCTAGCAAGTGAGAGTTTTTCATAATTCAGTAAATTTTGTATCTGCAACCGGTTTTTAATAAGTCGGCAGTAGTGGATTAAGAATAGCTTTAGGTGGAGCTCTTCTATAAATATGATATTAAAACACTTTTGGAAAATATTTTGGCTTAGGTTCCCCAAAGCCTGACGTCTCTAAGCATATGGCTCATTGCGTTAATGCTAAATCATAGGCTGCTGCTAAATCATAGGTTACAACAGTGTTCCAACCTAGTCATTGTACGAACGTTATATGGAGTTTGATTTACCAAATATTCATTATCATAGATAAACAAGTAAATATTGAGCAGGTGTAAATATTTCTTGGTGTTCAATTTATACGCGGTACAAAATTTGAGGCCCTAAGGGCAATAGTTAATAAATCGATAGACAATGTTGACATCGATTACGCAGGTTCATGCAACCGAATCGAATATGGATAAATTCACATCCCGTGACAACGGACGTTAATTAAAAATAAAGCAAAGTTCGCGTTTCCGCCCATCTCGTTCTTTTTTGCGCTATTTTTCTGCAAATTCAACGACGCGTATGGACGGGGCGCAGCGTAATACGCAATTAAAATGTAATTGTTGAGCTGCATGTGTGTCCGTGTATATAACGTTTATTTGTGTATATATGTGTGAGAGTGTATTTGGACGGGAAATGTGAAATCTTCCGAATTAAAATTAAAACGGTCGTTTGAGCGAGGAGGCAATTTGACGAAATCGTCGGGGGAGTGATAGGAAATTGTGTGTGGGGGAAGAGGTCATGTTTTAATAAAATAAAATGAAAAGTGAATAAAACAAAATCGGTGATGTAACGAAGTCCGGACAGGAGCTATTATTTGTTGTTTGTCGAGAGACAGACAAAACAAAGGGGTGGAAATTGTTGATGTGTGTGTATTTGTGTGCGCGCGATAGAAGGAGTAGGGTTGGGATCCAGACGACGATGAGGGAGAATTGGAGAACGTTGAGTGGGCAAACAGGAAAAAAAATGTAGGGCAGAGAGAGAAATAAAAAATGGCATTTGAAAGGTTGAGTGAGTGAGAGAGAGAAAGAAAGACAGCGCTGATAATTTCGTTATATAAATGGCCAGTTTCATCAGGTTCTGTTTGAATTTTTCATATTCGAAAACATTTTTTTTGATCGTCACACGTTGCCTCCTCTCACGCGTTTCTCCCTTCATCGTCATCGTGTTGTTACGTTTATTTTTCTCTTTTATTATTATTTTTGTTTTGTTTTGTTCGTTGTCATTATTTCAACCCTGTGGAAATATATAACATCTCGTTAAATGCATTACCAACTCCGGAAAAAAAAAGTTGCAAAAAAAAAAATTATAATAAAACATCCGAAGTGAGAGAGGGGGCGCGACAGTTTCGTGTGACATGGAAATGCCCTCGCGGCTTAATGATTTTTGTTACTTTGTGTTTTATTCTACATCCGATATCCAGCCACGCACACACACACGTAAATGCATTGGTTTTTGTTTTATCCTCTGCTATTGGGTGGAATGGAGGTGTACACAACACTCCCCCAACCTCAATCCCATTCCCACTTCGACCACTGTCTCACTCAGTATCTATGCAGTGGTATATAGGGCACGTGAAATGAATAATCATCCCCGACTTAACTAGACCAGAACTCGGGTCCGACCCGGGAACCGAATCCAATTTAACTTAAAAATAATCCAATCGTCATTGCACATTCGCAACTTTGCTCATCAATTCCCGAAGAGTTGTTGATGATGATGCGACAACTCACGGACCCGATTTAATCCGAGGTGTTCTCGACGGAAAAAAGAAAGCCTCCCCCTCGCTAAGAAATAATTAACGAAGCTCCCATTTTTTTTGCGTGTTGCATTTACTTCGCTCGTCGTCCCTCTTTTTCAGCTCTTAACTTAATCCGAAAGCAAGACAAGGGCGAAGCGGACGTCGCTGAACATTGAAAGCGCCCATTTATTGTCTAAACATTGATTCATTCATTAATCAATCAAAGAGGATGAAAACACGATGGGGTAAAAGGAAACGAAGTATTAACGAAAGTAAGTCTACAGTCAATTACTTACAAAAAAAAAGAATATTTTTTCGCCTTGAAGATTTAATGGTAATTATTATAATAATCCTTTTTTAAAGTAAACGACACAGCAGATTGACAAGTAAATTCTGGCATTATAAAATTTAAAAAAAAACATTTCGTGTACTCAAAATTATTACGTTAGAAAAACTTTCTAGCTATAAATACATCTGGAAAAAGGGCAAATTACATTGGTTATTCGTCTAAATTACTACATTTCCAGATCTTAATTATGACTTCATGATACAATCGAAATAACTAATATTAGTGAAATAAACGTTCAACTTCTCATCAAAATTAAATTTCAGTGAACTTATACCTAATTTACATCTAACAATGAATCTTTAATTGTATTATGATACCTATTTTTTTTATTACTAATTTTATATATTTATATTAGTCCTGTAGAACCGTTTCTTTCTTTTTAAGGATTTTAGTTTTTGTTGTTCATATTTTATGTATCTGGTCAATAAATTATGATTATTATTATAATAATTTTCTACGGTACATATATATTCTATTAATTTATTTCTTTATTTATAACAGGGCTGACCAACATGCCTATCGAATGTGACGTTAGTAAAATGAAACAAACAAGTTCATTTTCATCGTTCACTTTAAAGTCGTTGCATGAAATATTATCAGTATTTAAGTGGAAAAATCTATCTTAATAACAAACAATTTGACTACTATTGTTGACCAAAAGCAGGAAATAAAAGTTGCTGCTTTTTGCGACAATCAAAGATTTTCTACTGTAATAAACATAAAAGAAACCACTCCAAAGACAAGGCACAGTTTCCAGGCCCTAAGGCCTACGACAATTTTTAGAACCCATACAAAAGTATTCAAGAATACATATTTTTTGTTAAGAAGCTAAGATGTTGACACAAAACCTACTTAACTGATGCCTAGTGCCCACTACAAACTTAATGCCTCCGAAATTGTTCTCACTTTATAATGGTAATAGAAATGTTGATGTAAATTAATATATTTTGGGGTAATATGTAAAAACAATCCTGGACTTCTGATCTAGCTGAAGATTGACGGTGGTGCGACCTTTCATAAAAATGTATTATCTTTAACAAATGTCTTATAAATTTAAAATTAGTAAGTAATAAAGAACTTCCAATGGCTATTATATGGTAGTATTATTTGTTAAAGATATAAAGGAAGTTAAAATAAAGGTTTAATGGAAATATATTTTAACGAGTTATGAAAAAAACTTGAACCTGTGATTCAGAAAAAGTTAATGATGAAACTACCGTATCTACTGGTGACTTTTTATTAAGGCTCTCTTAGAAAATGTAACAAAATAATATCAATTCAAAATGAGCTAAAACTATTTGAAATAACAGACTCAAAGTCAAGTAATCTTAAATATTTAAGCAAATTACTTAATATAGATATAGTAAAATAAAATGAAATTAATATACAATCATGTAATTAACAAATGCTTTAGCTAAATTGCCTTTAAATACAATAATATAAGCAAGTAATAATTAATTATGTTTTAAGTTATATAATGTTCGGGATAGCGCGTACGCAGTCCCGGCTACCAAAAATTGTGCGCCCGAGTTATCCACATTAGGGATAATCGCAAGGGTCAGCCCGTCCGAAGTGCAATGATAAGGCCTCACCCTGGAGCAACCGCCTTAAAGATCACGGTTAAACCTCTACGCCAGGTAAGTATGCTTTTTTCTGAAGAAGTTGAAGTTTAAAAATATTTATTTAGAGTAGATACATACATAGATAGAGTTATTTTTTTTAAGGGGTGGCGTACATGTGAGTTTGTGCTCATTTAGCCAGGATTTTTTCTGAAAAATACATACTATTCGTACCCTATCTAAATGTGACTAATTTGCAAAGAACTGAGTAACAGAAAAGAAAAACATCCCGTATGAATTGACATACTCATTGATACCATATTATATCACAAGTAACTACTAATTATCATTTGTAATAGTATGTGATTATAATTCAATAAAGATAATGAAAATTTTACAAAATAAGAACCATGATGTTGATTTCATTCTATATTTTATTGGAATAAATATTAATTGCAGATGGTTAATTGCTCTTTGTATCAGTTGACTTTTTTGAAATTATATATATTTATTTTGTTGTTTTTATTTCTGTATATATTTTGTTGGACGACTGATGCAATAAACATTATTATTATTAATAATTGCAGGTTTTTAATATTTTCATTCAGTTATAATGATAATGATAATAAGATCACAAAAATCTAGCAAATTATTTTGACATTTTAATAACAAGTATATTCCGGTTACTTTTATATTATTTTCTAAATATGCATTGATTTGAACAATTAATTTAGAAATTTAAAATATTGAATCGTAATAATGCTATTGCTTAACTCTGTTATGCTAAAATAATGTACTCGCTCCGTTCCAAAATAAGTGACCAATTTTATAAAAAAATATGCAAAGGAATATATAACGTTTATTTTCACTACTAAACTATAACATAAAATAAAAAACATTTGAAAATTAACACTTATGAGTATCATTTAAGAAATTAGAAACTATACGTGAATTGTGGAACAAACTTCATGTGTGGAAACTTGTAATCGTGGACTCCTTTATTAAGCATGGTCAATTCAATGCAATTTAATGAAAACATTGTCTAGTTTTTTGCGGTTATTTTATCCCATGCTTTAAACACGGTCGCAATGAATTCATCAATACTCTTTGTGTTGTAGATAGAATTTTTTATGATTGGAATAATAAAATGTTATTTATTTTTGTACGATTGTTATTATTTCTTATATTTATATTTCAATATAATTCAAAATCTAGATTAAAATTTTATCATTTATGTAGTAAATAAAATAGATTTAAGAAAGTCTATCAATTATAAAAGAGCTTACTCGATAAGTCCTGAAACCGTTGTAACATTTAATCAATATGTCATTCGGAGAAGTGGTCTGTAGTTGGTATAGGTTGTGTCACTTACGAAGGGAGTAAAACTTTAAACTGTCTATCACATAACCAAATTGTATCTATTCCGTCGGAAAACAATATCTTTTTTTAATCAAAATTTTCTTTTTATTTAAAAAATAATAATGTAAATGATTTATTTGAAATACAAATATTAATTATATTTATATATTATCATTTGTATATTATGAATGAATTATTACGAATAAATGATTGGTTAGCATTCGAACTATAGAAATTTCAATATTTGTTATTAAATAATTATTTTATATATTGAATATTATTATTTTTTCTACTGCAGTTGTCTTTTTTTACAAATGAATTTATGTACTACTTTTTTTTCTACAGGGATATCAATTATAAATAATTTCCTTAACATACACACATATAAAGTAATAATTAATAAAGTCAGGTGTGTCGCAAAGACCCGCATTGTAGCTTTTTCTGTATTTTTTATGCAAAGCAACTAATTTCAACTACAATTTTAACACTCTCTATACAATATAATTTTGACAAATAAAAAGCATATCTGTACAGTGGTTTGTGAGTATAATTAGTTCTGGAAACTTGCTTGAAATCTAAAGCATATCAAGACAAACCTCAACTAGCTCTAGTTGACATGAATACAACACATACTAAATTATTTTAAACATCGATAACTATATCTATTCTAATAGATTATAATGTAGTAAGATGACTTAAATATATAATATATCTTACATTATAAGCAACGAAGTCATAAAATACTATGCTAGTTATTGAATAATAGAAAAGTAATTTAACTGGTAAATCACGCTTTGATTATGCTAAGAATTTAGAAAATAGCTTGTAGTTCAAAATGTTTGATGGACATTAAGAAATGTAGATTTCAATCTATCAATGTATCAAAGAAACTAGTAAATGTTTTGAGTTATTATTTTTTTCAATAATTAATACATTATCATGCTGTTTTTCTGCGTTTGTCTTGTGGGAACTGCACTGCAATTATATCGAGAATGCGCTTATATAAATATAAATACCGATCTCGTAATCGCCGATACACATAGAGCATTCCAAGGACCGCGCACTTAATCTAAATGTCTAATATTATTCATTCCGAAGCACAAGTGAATAAAAAAAATACATCGAGAAATAAGTGGACGACATTATAATGTGCAAGTGTTTGCACGATAAATCATACAACCAGACGCAAGGCATTGTTGCAAGTATTGTAATAATAGTTGCAAGTATTGTAATAATCGTTGCAAGAAGTAGCACAGTACAGTAGAGAATTGCGACCGGGCTATAAATACGAAATGCGTTTCTTTTCTTTCTGTGTGAGACTTTTTTTATATTTCAGAAATAGCGTCTATAATTAATATATCTAATTTGCGTTTCCTTTCGTTCCGTGCTTTTGATTTTCCTGTTTGTGGCTGTGTGAACAAAAATGTACACGTTTTCATGTGTGCACTCCTTGTCCATTCTTCCAAATCACTATTTTTTTCCCGGGAATTTCGTTGTTGGAATAGACAGGATGCGACGCTTAAAGGAACGAGGAGTTCGAGGACGTGGGAGAAGGAGCGCGTTTTGCATGCTCTTTAATATGCTCAGAAGAGCCTAATGCTTTTAAATTAGCAAGATTACACGGGACGAAGGCGTGAGATACAACTCTAAATGTTAATCAACTCTGATTAAATAATTTTATATAATCTCACGAGCTTCGTCTATTATGCACTGAAGATTGCGCATCTTTTTATTATCGTGATTTTCTACTTGTTCCTATTGTATTTTCCAGTTTGCTTTTTTTTTTAATTAAAAATTTGTGTCAATCGATTGATGTTTTGTTAGATCAGAGCGCTTTTGGTCTTTGTTTATCGTTATGTACGTTTGACGAGGGTGCGTACAAATGTTTACAATTATTAATGAAATATTTGCAGAGATTTAGTAAGATAATGAACAGTAATCCCATGTGCAAACTATGCATTAATTCGAACGATCCACTATAATTCTTAATCAATAACATTTCTTTTATAATTATGATTAATTAATAGGGAACAATTACAATTATATAGTAATTCATTAATTCTATTTTTTCTAATTCAATCATATGGTCGGTATTGGAAATAAATATATTTTGAATGAATTTGGTATAGTTTTTGTTCAGTGAAATTGCATCAGTACTGTTTGCTTGCTTATTGCTATTGGTCTAAGAATATGTTTCTGTTCTAGATTTCTATCTTTCTTTAAAGCAAATACTTTCGTTAAATAAATATTGATCTTATAGATTTTTTATATCCACATGTTTTTTTTTATGTATACATTCCAGATTGTTTTTTTTTTCATACAAGTATGGCGTTGTTTATTCTCATCATTATAACATAATTGATTTATTTTTTTTGCCCTGATATGGATTTGTCAAAACTATTAGTTATTACTACCAATTGGCTATAATTAAGAGAATAATCTAACTGTTTTATATTTAGAATAAACTATATATTTTATAATAAAAACTGTGAAACAAACAAATACATGAATCGTCAACAAGTATTTTCAAACCTTATTTATCACACGGCTCACGCTTTAATTTTGATATGTTCACTTATTATTCATTGGACTTCTGTAGAAAAATTATGGCAAATTGAAAATACATACAATGAGTATTTCCATCTAAAAATGTGTTTATAATAATTAAATAATGCGAATTAAATCCAATAAAACGGAAGAAAAATACCACACAATTACAACAGTAGACTGTTTACCAAATATTGGTTTGTTATATAACGAGATGTATTTATTAAAAATATGTTACCGTAGTATGTTGTCTTTTTGAGCGGCGGTGAGACACGCATTGTCTCAACTAGTTGCCCCACCTTTAATTTGGTAGATATGTCAAAAGATGAATCTTGATAGGCCATACTATCCGTTGTTGATTCAGTTGACGTAGCTGTCTGATTCAGTTGTCTAGAAATTTGTTGGGTCTAGAAATTTATGAATGTTTGCTTCCTCAAAGAGTAAAGATACTTACAATTATGATTGAATAAAATATAGTTATTTTAGAGTCCATAAAAAATGAATCAAAGAAGTATTTTCAATAAAACATTATGAGTACATCAAAAACATAAAATTTTATTTTTGCCAGATACTAATATCACTTGAATGTCGGTTGGTAATCTTTAAAATAAAAAAAAAATATCCGAGTGCCACAAATACACTTTTTTATCATGTAGCCTTTAAAATATATAGTTTTATTTTTCTTCAAAATCCATGATGAACAGCACTTTGCCAACCCCTAGTCTAATTACAATACATTGATGAAGTAAGATGTTTTAAGTTTAACATTCATCTGCAAAAGAAAAATATATATTTCTTATACATTTATTTGAAGTAATCTATTTACAATATATAATAAGCATAATTTATAACATGAACTTTGAGTTGAAAAATTGGTCCAATGAGCAACTTTCACATTGTAGTCAGTTATAGGTATGATTCTAGTTATAATATGTTGCATAAATAGTTTATATAATAAGTTATGTTAAGAATAATAAACGCGGCTTGTAGCGTTTAATTCTCAGACAACGGTTATCTATGTTGGTCAATTCAGCAGTAATATGGTTTGGGTGGATTTCCAGTTAGTGGCGATAATTTGTGCTAGCTTTATATACTTCTTGCTTAATCAGGTTGATTAATGTTTTGTTACTTTTTTCATAATACAGTGGAGCAATTTTTTTTTTAACAAATATTACTCGCGTAACTGAAGAAGAATAAGTACAAGGAGAAGAAAGGAGAAGAAAAGACACTATTTTTAACTTTCTATCAAACTATCAAAATAGTAGTATTTGTATAAAATGATTAAGAAAATAACAGACATTTCTATCTAATAAACGTAGAGAAAGGATGGCTCGACATGTTATTCGAACAGTTTTCTAAAGTAATTTGATGGTGGTGAACTAATAGTCTTGTTTTGTAACACTACATTTCTATCTTTGTTTCAAACTTTGAGCGGGGAAGCGTGTGAATGTATTAAAAATAAACGATCCCGCCTCGTATTTGTATTGGGAATTGCGTTACGGAATGAATGTTTGAATAATTTATACGGATGTTTGGGTATGAGTGTCGGTGGGGGTTGGTAGGGGAATATAGGATGAGGCAGGCAATAAGCGGCATGCAGAAAGGAAGGTCCGGAGATGTCCGTGCGCACCCGGCGCCTCCGCTAGGACGATAACTACGGAAATTGGTCGACCCTTCCCGCATGCTGTGTCACGTATCCATTGATATTTATTTAGAAGTCGCCATCTATCGACGACATTTTCACAATGGTTTTAGAATATGTAAATATACTTTTGAATAATCATTATTTAACAAAAAATGATCCTACAAAAAAGAAACGAAATAAAATTGATAAAATTTCGATAATTTATATACTTTTGCACAAATTATAAAAAAATATATTTGAGAGCAGATAGAATGTAACTGATAAATTTATATAAGGTAAAGAAAAAAGAACTAACAATTTATTTTAATGCGACAAAAACAAACTCTTCTACCAATAATCTATGCTCCACCGTGCCAGAAAAAATGTTCCTAAATGTATCATAATTAAAAAAAAATGTAACAAAATGTTATAAATAAGTTAAGTTCAAAACTCCGCACAGACAAGTCGTTTGCTTTCAGCTGAATGTTTCTTACTAGTTTTTGTACGGTTAAACGTTTGTCGTCTGACGGTACTTGCAAGTGGCTTACTATTTAAATTATAAAGAGACGATAAACAGACCTAACTACTTATTGGTACTTTAATGTAATCTTTATATTGTATACAAACAATATTTGTTTTGCAATTGGAAATACCAAGTGAATATAAACCTACATTTAAGTAATACTTGTCACTTCTGTTTAGATTTTTTTTTATGTTGTAACGAAAATTGTATAACGGAATACCATGAAATAAGTTTATAAGATAATATTGTTACTAAATATATTTAAGAAAATTGATCCGTTTTTGTAATCTAAGTCACTATAATTCACTTATTATATAATTTTAGCTTAAAATTGGGTGACATTTTCAAAAGGTACTATATATTTTTTTTTATTGAAACTTAATGTTACAACTTAATTTTAATGTGTTTTAAAAGAAATCCAAATAAAAAGTTATTTTTTTATTGGAACTATGTTTAGGTAACAAAGGGTTAAAAAAACATCAATTTTACATAATATAATAAAGAATATTCCGATGAGCGATGAGTTCCGATAATTCTTCGTGTTCATAGGAGGGTTCAGATGGTACGTGGACCCAGCAGAAAAGAAGAAAAAATAAAAAGACCATGGATATTCCCAGGTCCATCACTAAGAACAATAGATTGCATCAACCTATTACCTTTCATGACATAATCACTACATACATTAATAACTCCCCGAACCAACCCGTAAGAACTGCTCTGGTCCAGCGTTTGAAGAAATGGTTCAATGTCAATTACAATATATTGACTATTAACAAAAGTTGTGTCATTTTTTCCAAATTAAGAGGTCAAGAGGACACAACAACAGAAAATTGCAACAAATACATAATACATTAATGACTCTACTCATGTTTCCTACTTATCGTTCCATTCTGAAGGTGTGTAATTCATTAAAATAATGTAATATCTAATAGAGCAGACAATTTTCTTGCAAATGACCTATAACATTTACCATTTTTTCATTTTTGGTGCGCATTTATTAATATGAAAAGAAACAATAGATACGCACGTCTGTTTTTAGGGCAACTTTTCGTACACTCTGATGTTCGATCTGCACAACCCACTTTTTATGTTTAATTTATATACAATTTTTACAATATTTTTTATACATTTTTATTAGTATTTATATGTGTATGCCCCTCAGGTTCGGTTCTTTCGGTACGCTCCTTGGAACCGGTATTTTGAGCAGGCTTGTTGGTTTACTATGTTCTATGTCGTCGTTCCGCGACTCCGCATCCAAATCATTTTTGTTTTAAACTTCTTTATGTCTATTTCTCTTCTTATTTCCTCTGGAACCATGTTGTATTGTGCTACGCCCTGCACCAGCAAACTCCCTGTTCATTATGTTGGTTGCATTTTGTTCCATTCTAATATTTCCTCTCGCTCTCGTGTTATAATTGTGTGTGTCGCAGCCGAAAGACAGGCCTATCCGGGTCCTAATTTGTTTTTTTACTATTTTGTGTAT
>NW_017099552.1:0-14664 GCF_001412225.1 Nicrophorus vespilloides
TTAAAAAAATATTTATATAAGTAATTATGAGTT
Organism: Nicrophorus vespilloides; assembly: GCF_001412225.1. Classification (NCBI taxonomy): domain Eukaryota; kingdom Metazoa; phylum Arthropoda; class Insecta; order Coleoptera; family Silphidae; genus Nicrophorus; species Nicrophorus vespilloides. Next base: position 34 of record NW_017099552.1, read on the forward strand.
TATATGGAAATACTTGCTCAATTTAGAAAATAAAAAAATATGAATTAAAAAATATTCCTGATTATTACACAAAGATGATTGAGATATGTAAAATTTATTAGATATTAGCATAACAATCTTCACACCTTTATTTTTTTGTAAATATGATTTTAATTGTAGTTTAAATTCAATTGAACTAAATTTTATTTTGTGCTTTGTATCATCAATGATAACTTACGGAATATTCCCAAATTGTTCGTATAATTCTTCAAATCTCAAATTATTTGATAAATTTTACTTAGTGAAGAAAATATTTTATTATGAGTTTTTCTATTATTAGCAACATAAATGTATTATTTACTACAGAGATTTATTCTAATTGTTTAAAATAATACAGAAATAAATGTTTATTTAATAGAAATATAAATGTAAAATTTTTATGAACATTTGCATTCAATGAAATGAATATTATTATTAATTACTTATATTATTGTTTGTAACAATTATAAATAAAATTTATTTACATTTACTCAATTCAATTAGTCGGAGCTAAAAAAAGCTGCAATCAAAATAACTCATTGTGAATATATTTCAATACATTTTAGTTATATAACAATTATACGATATTGTTACTAAATTTTTGTTATTTTTTCAATAATTAGAGTTTTTGTGTTTGAAAATTATTGCAAAAAAAACGTTATTATTTTAATAAATATCTTTATATTATTATTGATCAATATATTTATTAGATGAATTAATAAGATGTTAAGAAAATCATACGTATTATTTAACTTCTTCAAATCTTTGTAAATGGAAACTGTAATAGAGTGTATGCAAATATTTGAGTATAAAGAGCTGTAGTCTATTGCTATTCGCAAATGATATTTTCTCTGTACAATTTGATTTACTAATATTTTCTATTATTTAGTTTAGTAATTAAAAAAATGGTTGAATATAATCCGACTGTCATATTTTTAAATCATTAATGAAACATTTACTATTTTACTGATTAAAAACTTTAATTAAATAAAGTTTCTCGTTTCATAATTAAATAACATAATTAATAGTAATATTTTAAGAGTTAATTTCTAAAATTTCTTTATGTTTTTTTAATATATATTACATTCTTATATGGTCGATAGTTTCGTATTATTTGTACAAAAATTTCAACATTTTCCCAATTGAAAAGTTAGAAGTTATTTGGAAAAAGTTAAATTCAAAGATTTGGTTAATTTTCTTTGTATATTTGTATTTTTTTAATGAATTTAGGTAGTTTCAAACAATAATCATTTCATATTTTTACTTAATATTAGTATTTAATAAATTATAAAAATAATAATATTTATTAGTCACAATGCAACAAAAAGGCTTTAATAAATTATTAATAGAAAAATAATAGAACAAAGTTGTAATAAATAATTTGATTAAAGAAAATTAAAATTAATAAGTAAAAAAAAATTATATAATATGAATATTCCAAGTTTCATATAAATCAAATAATTGTATTATTAAATTACTTATAAATTTTTTTTGATCCAAATTGTATGGGGACACTAAACTTTATCCACTAGTTTCGTAATAGTTTTCTATAAGAAAACGTATTTTATGTGTTTTAACACTCTTATCTGTACGTTGTTTAATTGCTGTAGAAAAAAATAAGCACTAACCAGTGAGGATGGTCATAAGTTGTAGGAGTAGCCAGAGCGTTTTCCTGCCGGCGGGCCGCTCCGAACGCAACATCCGGGATGGTAGCATCCTGTTTTAATACGTGTTCACGTTCAGCTGGGAGAGCAATTACAGAACTTGTTTTTATAAATATATTTTTTTTTATTTAAGAGTCGCTGCACAGTCGGCTCCAGTTAATTGAGTCCACATCACTTCTGGGGCCTTTCCACCTTTAAAGGAACACCCCTCCCCCGCGGGGCAACTCTTAAGTTAATAAAAGTAGTTACAGTTTTTATTAAGCTGTTTTTTTTTTAAATATGTATACTACTACTCCTTCTTCCTCGATTTTAAAATTCGAGGGGTGAAAGATGCAAAAACAAGTTTCGGGGGGGTGGTAATCCGATGGTACAAAAAAAAAATAAACTTTTGCGGTCCTTTCGTGCGAAAATCCTGGCGCGGAGGGCGCGTGCTGTACGCGACGTCCTGTTGTTTGGAGGAGCGCGCGGAAACTGGCCCTAGTTCTGTCCCTTTCACACGATGCTGCGCCGCGTCGCACCCGCCGACGCATTCGGATATCGCCACTCCCACAAGCCGCGAGAAAACGCGAAATCTCCTCTCCTCTTCGTCCTCCTTCTCCACACCATCCTCACTCTTCCCTTCACCGAAAGCGCGGCTGCAACATTTTTCCCCCCCGCCGATATTCCTCGTTTTTACCCCACTTTTCCTCGTCTTCGCCCTTTTCCTTCTCAAAGTACATATATATCTACGTACATTTTTTTACTCTCATTTTTTTTTTGTCTGGAGGGATTGAAGGAGGCTGCGCCCTTTTATTTTATTCCTCTCCCAATAACCCGACGTCCCGGGGATGAATTCCTAGGAATTCGAACGGCGCCACCTAATTCACCCCGTGCGGCAATTTAAACCACTGTCAATCAGCCTTTTCTGGATTTTCCATCCACAATTTCCGAACCGATCTAAACATTTCACCAAGTTTTCTAATTGTTTCTAAAATCCCTTATTAAATTCGTTTTCAACCGATTCCCAATGACATTCCCAGCATTCTTCCACCACCTTGATTTACGCTTAATTGCAAATAGCTACACGCCTCTTCGAACGTCTTTTCACTCCCTTTTGCAACGAAGTGGCTGAAGCTATGTGTGTGTGTGGTGTGTATCTCTGTATTTTATAGCACCTTCAGACACCCTCCTAATTGGTTTTATACCACCTCGAACTTCTGACGTGTGTTTTAGCGTGTCACACACCCCCTTAATACGTATTACTCAACCGCATCATCGCAACTTGGAACGCTTCTTATTAAACTACGTCCCAAAATCATTAAACCCATCTTAAACTTAGAATTGATACAAACTAGAAACGTTTACTGACATAGTTTAGCTCTTCTTATACAAACCAAAGATTTTAATAGGAATTAAATGCATTTAATATTATGTTAGAACAAATCCTATTAAAATATACCAAATAATCATTTGATGATGCATAATTATATGTCTCCTATATTCTCAACAATTATCTTAATCCAATTGTTGTCACTCCAAAATAATATCATAAGCATCATAAATCTCCACCAATAGTCTTTTCATATTAGAATCAATAACTTAAATTACATAATCCTACATCCATTAGATAATCTACATCCTCTTAATACTCTTGAATTGAATACTCTAAATTCAACAGTTTTTTTTTCTATTCAGCTTTGAATTGTAATAAAAATAATCGTTGTATGTTTTATAGAAACGAAATTGATGACTGTGGTTTGTCAATATCAGCTACAAAATAAAAATGTCTTACGTTTCTCTTCGCTCAATCAAAGTCAGTAGCAGCTTTAAATAAACCTACATTTGAAGAACACCAATTCGTAAAATTGTGACAAATAAAAACGATATAAAGTACAAAATTTATTAACCGAAGTTTTTCCACCAAGATTTACATAAAAAATTGTAAAAATTATATAAATTTACCAAAATAACAATAGTAATAATTATAACTTCATAATAATTACTAGCAAATATATAAGAAAAGCGTCAACTTGAAGTTAATTATAGTATAAATATATTCATTATTATCGCTTGTACAGAAGAAAAAGTATACAAAATCTAGTTTCATAAATATATACGAAAAAGCGTCAACGTCGAGTTAATTATAGTATAGAAATATTCGTTATTGTCGCTTATATAATAAAGTGAGTATGTAGAACGATAAGAGCTGAGGAAATTCCAAATAAAAGCATATTTCATGCTGACGATATAATCTTCACACTTATAAATCTTATCCCAAAGCCAATTTGTGATGTTAAAATAATAAGAAAAAAATGTTCGTCACGAATATTCCAGATATAATCACACAGATTTATTTATGGAATTTTAAATAATTTTATTAAACAACAAATATAAATTAATAAATCTTTCTATTATATTTTCAATTATTTCCTAATTATAAAATTATGTTATGTAACAAATATATTCAAATCAGAAACATTAGAACTTGCATTATTTTTTCATATAAGATATATTGTAGAATTGTAAAATGTTTGGATTTTCTTGATTAGAAAATTAGTTTTTAGTAATTTTCATTAAAACTCATTACATAACAATTTAGGCAAGGTAATTTTAAATTAAAATATGAAAATAAAAATAGTGAATTTGATTGAGATATGAGACATGTTGCCATAATACTACTTAGATAGGCTTATTTTAACAAGATTAGTTCATAATTTAGTTTTGGTTATAAGGTTACCTTAACTAAGTTTAGGTTTGTTTAACGTGTAATGTATTAACTTCACCATAATTCTATTTACTAACTTCACCTTAGTTAATAGACTAAGGATTCACTTGAGACTGTTATCATGTGTTCCACTAAGGGCGACTAATAGCCGAATGTGCGAGTGGTCACAGGTTCAAATCCTGGTCAAGCCAGTCCCTTTGTGAGCCCTCTCGGTGCTTGCAGCAATAGGGCCATCGTTCATCACAGATGGACAGTGAAATGAATGAGGTTCAGCATATGGACCCTTTCAGCCAAATCGATGGACAATAACAGTGTTAAGGATAGCAGCAGATTCAAAGTCAAAGGAAATAGTGGAATCGCAGAGAATCAATATACTACTGAAGTTAACCATCATCATAATGGTAACTATCCACAGTGAAAGATTACCTACCTAATGTCAACCGAGATCTTAAATTTACTCAATGTCCACATTGATGAACAAATTGTAAATAAAATTACTCGACATAAAACAAAAATATGTTCCACTAAATAAACCTATTTGGGTAAAGATTTTGATTATTGACTTACGATAGAGCAACTTCAGTAATTAAGATATTTTGTAATAAGTAAAGCTATTTAGGAAAGAATATTAAATTGAATGGGTTGTATACAATTTCTTAAACGAAAATTGTTTTAATGACAAAATCTAATGCATTGGTAGCTTAATGTCGTAACGATTTAGCCTTTTTTTTATTGGCCATAATGTTTCTATTTCCGATGAAAGCTCTGAGAACTTTTATAGTTTGTTGATAATATTGAATGTATTCTTTCCATGCTTGCAGTAATTTTCTTGCGGCTACCATTTGTTGCTGTTTCTGTGTATTCGGAATTAAAAGCGTTTTAATGCGTTTTTCGGATTGCGTATAAATGCGACGGATGTTCGTAAAACGTTGATGACTTCGTATATACACAGAGAGTGCCGCACACATCGAATAATAATGGCTTTCATTGTAATTCGGCAATTAAAATTTGGATCGGCGTAGAGCCATAAAGTTGCACACACACAGAGTCGTTCCAGACTACCAGTCTTCAGACTCTCCTATATGCGTTTATATATACGTCCGTTGGGTGGTAGGAGCGTTCAGTACATAAACCGACATCGGCGATGCATTAAAATTTCCGCAATGTTTATCGATGGCTTCCGTTCTTTACACTTTTCCGCTTCCCTGGTTGAAGTGAAACGGAAATAAAAATATAAAAAAAAAAGAGAGAACGCCACACACATTTATCGGCAACAAAGTGTATACATCTCAATTCAATTTACTGCACGCGTATTTTACATACAGCCGCATTCATATTAAACATTTTACCAATAAAATGCCCCACGTTGGGCGCCAAAATTTATTTTGATTATATTTACCGCAGTTTTCAAGCAAATTTTATAATTTTTTTTACGTAATAAAGTAAGCTAGTTTATCAACATTCTTGCTCTACTTACGATCGTTTCAACTTAGGCCTTACTAAAGTAAGACAAAAAGTATTTAAAAATTAATCTACAACTTACACAAAATTCTTAATTATTTTTAATTTAACTTAATTGAATAATAAAATCTCTACATGATTAAAAAAATATTCGTTGTGGGCATGTAACTCGCGGGCCATAAGTTTGACATTATTTGAATGTCTGTCTATAATGATATGTAAGCTTGAAATTTTAATATTTTTAACAATAAAATGCACCCACGTTGGGCGCCAAAATTTATTTTGATTATATTTACTGCAGTTTTCAAGCAAATTTTATATTTTTTTTTTTACGTAACACTAATAAAGTAAGCTAGTTTATCAACATTCTTGCTCTACTTACGATCGTTTCAACTTAGGCCTTACTAAAGTAAGACAAAAAGTATTTAAAAATTAATCTACAACTTACACAAAATTCTTAATTATTTTTAATTTAACTTAATTGAATAATAAAATCTCTACATGATTAAAAAAAATATTTGTTGTGGTCATGTGGTTCGTGGGCCATAAGTTTGACATTATTTGAATGTCTGTCTATAATGATATGTAAGCTTGAAATTTTAATATTTTTACCAATAAAATGCCCCACGTTGGGCGCTAAAATTTATTTTGATTATATTTACTGCAGTTTTCAAGCAAATTTTATAGTTTTTTTTTACGTAACACTAATAAAGTAAGCTAGTTTATCAACATTCTTGCTCTACTTACGATCGTTTCAACTTACGCCTTACTAAAGCATAACTTAAGACGAAAAGTATTTAAAAATTAATCTACAACTTACACAAATTTTTTAATTATTTTTAATTTAATTTAATTGAATAATAAAATCTCTACATGATTAAAAAAAATATTCGTTGTGGTCATGTGGTTCGTGGGCCATAAGTTTGACATTATTTGAATGTCTGTCTAAAATGATCTGTAAGCTTGAAATTTTAATATTTTTACCAATAAAATGCCCCACGTTGGGCGTTAAAATTTATTTTGATTATATTTACCGCAGTTTTCAAGCAATTTTTATGGTTTTTTTTAACGTAACACTAATAAAGTAAGCTAGTTTATCAACATTCTTGCTCTATTTACGACCATTTCGACTTACTTAACCGTAACGTAAGTCGAAAAGTAGTTAAAAAATAATCTAATTCCTAATATTAAGATCTAACTTCCACAAAATTTTTAAGCATTTTTAAGTTTAACTTTTGTTGTGGGCATGTGGCTTGTGGGCCATAAGTTTGACATTATTTGAATGTCTGTCTAAAATGAGCGTACGCTTGAAATTTTAATATTTTTACCAATAAAATGCCCCACGTTGGGCGCCAGAATTTATTTTGATTATATTTACCGCAGTTTTCAAGCAAATTTTATAGTTTTTTTTATGTAACACTAATAAAGTAAGCTAGTTTATCAACATTCTTGCTCTACTTACGATCATTTCAACTTACGCCATTCTAAACCGTAACGTAAGTCGAAAAGTAGTTAAAAAATAATCTATTTCCTAATATTAAGATCTAACTTCCACAAAATTCTTAAGCATTTTTTCGTTTAACTTTTGTTGTGGGCCGCATGTGTCTCGCAAGTTTGACATTATTTGAATGTCTGTCTAAAATGAGCTGTAAGCTTGAAATTTTAATATTTTTCTATACTTTTTGCAATATACAAGGTATCAAAAAAAAATCGTTTCAACGAATAAATGAGAACGAAATTCTACCATTATTGTTCATCCCTCTCACTCGTGCGATCACTTGTTAATAAATCTATGCATGTGCGAGGATGAATATTTAAAATTGAATCCTGATCGATTCGCGTTAGCATCGGAAAATGCTACATTAAATTGAACGCTTTTCCAAACTGCCGAAATCAGGGGTGGTATCAACTGCATCCCCATTCCTCCTCGTCCACCATTTCCACCATATTTGTATTAATTTAGTAACGGCAGCGCGGAAAATCTATTTCATTTCCAATTTTCGATGGGGAAAACGCAAATTAATAACGAGCAAACATTTTTCAACGAACCGATAATTAAGTGCAAACAAAATTACTTTATTAACAAAATAGTAGTGGAGACCGAAAAAAAAAATGAAAAACCGATACGAATGGCGCAATTTTAAAACGAGATTTGCGCAAACGTCCAAGTTTGCCTCGGGGTTTGTGGGGGGATGAAACTGCTAATGCCCTTACCGATTATTTGTGTTTGGTGAGGGCGAGTGAGAAGTGGAGGATACCGCCTCCTGCATTTCCGCTGTTCGCAAACACACCGAAATGTACAAATAAACATATACAACAACCGCTAGTGGCAAATATTTGCGCAAACCGGTGGCGAAATTCATAAATTTCGCGCCCAAAACAAAAACCGACGACCGGAAACATTATTTGTTGAATTAAATAAATTTCCACAAAAATATTTATTACATATATTTTTTATCAGTGTAAATAATTGGCACAAATTATTTTCATTATGTTCTTACTATAAAGACATATTTTACGATTTTTTGCCAAGTATTTGTTTTATAACAATAATAATCTATATAAACCCATGTAAATAATAACAATTAGTAACTTTCTCAAAGCTAACTAATACTTAACTAGTTGGTACATAATAAATATCATTAATAAATAGTGTATATGAAGCAGGATGGTAAATTTGGCAGAAAAATAAAAGTTTGTCAGTTAAGGAAATTAAATTACACGTGCAAATTGATTGCGACGTGCCGGGAAATTTAAAAGTGACACCGGGGGGGAAAAAAAACTGTGCACCGTTCCCGGGCATCCGGAGACGGCGTCCTTTGAATTTTTATGACCCGACCTCAAATTTTGCGCCGATTCATTAGCAATTAATGTAATTAATTTGTTTGCCCTCCTCCACTCTTCGCGTTATATAACTATATATACGTATATCTATAAAGACAGGATCAATATTCGATTAACACTGACTAACAGGAAAAATATAAGAAGTTTATTAATTCCATTTACCACCTCAGTATAATAATAGTTTGTAACAATTTTTATTCTGATGTAATATATAAATTATTACTAAATTGAAAAACTTTCTGAATGACTTTGTATAAGGATTTTAATTATGTTAATTAATAATATTAATTAATAGAAATATTGTTAGATCAACAAGTCTGAAGGTCATTAGAATATTGTGAAAGGAACTTCCTAACTAGTAAATTCATTATTTTATAACAAAATATAACTTTTATTGAGGTCGATGATCAAAAATCTCTAAATTTATAAAAATTGCTACTCTTAATTATATTAATATTCATCTTGCGTAATTCTGGATGAATTCCTTCTTCCACTCATTTATTTAACTTTTTTCCATCTGCAATAATTAAAGAAGCGGTTAATTAACCGTGTTTCCAGCTTTTTTCATTTCGACCATCGCAGCCTTTTCTCTGTAAGCCCGTTCAACGTAATATTAATAATTACCATATCGCCTCGTCCTTTTTTTCTTTTCCTTTTTTTTTTTCCATCCTCGCGTGCGGCGAGACGAAGAAAAGAATAACAAACGAATTTCCCATGAGCCATACATAATTCATGACCGCCGTTCATAAACGGTAGCTGTAGACAATGATGACGATGGTGGTGGAAGAGGACAGGGGCCGCTTGATTACTTTATGGCCAGATTATGTGTTTCGGCTTAAGTAAGCTCTCCTCTAATATTTTCCCGTCGAGTATATATATATATTTTTTTTTGTCCTTATTTTCTTTTCCTTCTTCTACATCATCTTCTCCCTAAATCCTTCGATTTTATTTCGGGAATTAAGAGATTCGGGGGGCGGCGTCCCCCTTACACACATATAGTGATCCGAACAATGACTATTGAACTGGGGGCGGTCGTGCAACGCGCGTTTTCTCTCCCTTAAACTTCTCTCTTCTATTCTCTCTCACTCCTTTATCATCTATGTGCGAGAATAGTCTGGTGGTGCACTGCACCCCTTTTCCGCCGCCACCCGGAAACACATTTCTCGCCACTCTATTAACTCCCTTACACGTACACGCGGTAAATCGATTATACTTTATTTAATCTGTTGCTGTCAGCCGAGGGGAAACCCCGCGCTCTCACCACCGCCCCCTCTGCGTAATTGCTTTTACATTCCGACGCAGCTCATCATCAAATCACTGCACTACCACAACTATTTTTATTCCTGTTATTTTCTTTGTCAAAACACCAATAAAACTATCTACAAACGCTTTCGAAAAGAGATCTTACAATTTTTTTTACCAACGAAAAAATCTGTCTGGAAAATCATTCAACCGCAAGACACGTTTTCAAAAGTTCGAGTTTAAATAAATACAATAAATTATCTAAAAACTACAATTAGTAGAAATACAATTTAATATACAAAGTAATTAGTAATTAACAAAAAATAAACACATATAAAAGGTTTTTGTTAATTTTTGGTAATTGATGAAAGTTGTAATTAGTGAAGAATTGTTTAATGCTAATTTTTTTTTATAGCTAAATGTAAACGAAATATTAGTATGCAAAAACGTGCGGTGCGATGATTCGGTCGAAGAATCGAAAATATTCGTGGCGCACACACATTGTGCCCTAAAGCGTGAAGGGGTCGGTTAAAACCCGCCACCCCCAGAGGCATTGGCGGTTGGTTGCGGATTAAATGGCACATATCAGTGTCATAAAATATAAAATCGAGTCACGTATGCATTATTGAAATCATGCCATTCTCGCATACACGTATAGGTTATACGTCCATGCCTGCTCCTCTCGCAGCATCAGAAAGAGATAACCCAACCCTGCACACTCATATACACACACACACCTCACACTGTGCTGAAGAGAGAGAGTCTGTGGAGAGGATGGCAATTTTCGAAAGCATTATACCTGGTAGAAATGATGATCATCGAATGGGAATTGCGTTGCGTGCTCTTAATACATCGGAAGGTTAATTTCCAACTAATTTCCCATTATGTTGCGGTCTGGCTGAGCGTCAGCAATTGCATTTTCCGGCTTTTCTTTGTGCATTCCTCGTGATACGGCGATATGCTCTTTTCCGCGGAAATCCCCGGTGGCGGATCGATCGTATGCTTCGATGCCTTCTTCGAGAAGATTATCCCCGGGAGACCTTATGCCGCTGCATCCAATAAATATTACAATATTGCTTTTCACTTTACTCTACTGGGTCAGTGATCTGATTACCATTCCACTACTCTCCTGCATCCATCACTCTAACACTTATTTTATTACATCAAGTTTTACAAACAAGTGTTACTAAATGTATAGCTTGTATTTTCCTAATCTATTACTGACTGCAAGATACTACTAGATTATTTAACAACTACAAGGCATCATAAGGTAAGTACTGTTGTCAATAACAACTTCAGTTGTTTCTAGCCAAAATTATTTAGTAGTATCATAATACAACTTTAGTAGTATCAAAACAACTATATAAAATGCGGTATAAATGCTACACACAGTTTTACTTATAGTAACTATAAGCTACCACAGAAATATTCATCAAGTGTTTCTAAAATCCATAAAAATCATAATGCACCATTAACAACCTTAGTATCCATCCTTCAATCTTGACCATTGACATAGTATCCATAACAACCATATTTTAAGTATAACGACCAAAAGGCCTATCAACTAAGATAGAATATATAATAACCGTAAGACATCATCAGCAACTATAATAGTATTCTTTGAACATTCCTTTTGTCCTCAGAAAACACAAAGCATCATTAACAATTTCACTAGTATCCATCCACCACTGTTGACTTGTGCCATAGTCGTGTGCCATAGTCGTGTGCCATAGTCGTGGTACTGTGGGATTCTTACCGCACTAAAACTTCTCCCTTTCTTCGCCAGCATGCAGGACATGTATCACTATACCACTCTGCGATGCTGATTGTCATTGCCTCTCTGGCACTTCCACTACATCATGATAATGCTGGCCTCCACTGCCAATATCCTTGTAGGCCCTCTGCAGCCTCCGCTCGTCTTCTTTTTTGCTTAGTAGCACCTCTGATATGTACGCCGCTACAATATTCCAGCTGTCCACACTCTTCAGCATTTCACTGATGACATTTTCTGGCTCTAGCAGTACTCCCAATTCTGCCTCCGCCTCGTGCTTCCTTCCAACCCATCTGCAGCATCTAAATAGCGCGTGCTCAGGGCTATCGTCCTCCTTGCAGTACCAGCACCTTTCATTCTCCTTCTTCACGATGAAGTGCAGGTACTTCAAAGCATCCATAGCTCAGGTGAAATGTTGTTTCACCGTTCTTTCTGTTTAACCAAGGCTTTATTTGTGAGATTAGGCGAAGAGTCCAGGCTCCTTTCTCCAACCTATACCATTTATCTTGCCATTTTTGAAGCAGTCTGGCTCTAGCATCCGCTTTCTCGCGCCTCTCTGTCTCTCACCTCTCTCCAGAACAAGGCGCTCTATTGGTGGTACACAAGCTATCACCTGCACTGCGTCTCGGGAAATTGTCCTAGCTTGGAACTTTCATTGCTTGTTCCCATATAGGAGCAGCGTACAGCACAATAGATTGTGGCACTACTCCTAGCAATCTTCTCTTGCTAGACTTCGGTCCACCCTTGTTGTGCATCAACCTGCATACAGCTGTAGTTGTTTCTGCTGCTCGGATTTCTACTGCCCTGTAGGTCAGGCTACTGTCAATGGAGACCCACAGGTATTTAATAACTTTCTTCTGTGTTATTTATGTGCCTGATATGGTAAATTTTATAGGTTTTGCTTTCCTCCTTCCGATCAGTAACACCGCTTCTGTTTTTTCTGGCGCATAATCATAATCTATCATTAGCAAAGTTTTGTATTCATAATATCCATAGTAATTATTCGATAATATCTATAATAATTAAAAATTGTAAGAAGATTCATAGCAAAGACAAATCGTTATTTGCAAGTGCAACAGTATACGTTTTTGATAAGATTAATGGTATAACTATTATAACTGTCATAGTTCATGAATATAAACTAAACTTTATGTCTAAATGAAATAAATAACTGAACAATATACTAAAATTTTAATCAGGATTGAATTAATTAATCAGTAGAAAATCTATTATAATATTATCTTGAAGATCTTTTCTCAATAGATTCTTTTCGTATTATCAAGATCAGCGCGTTACAACGATGGAATAATAAAACGGAAAATATATAAGGGAAGCAGTAGATTCTTTTTTGAAACTTTCCCATTCTTCTCGAGTGAAACAAAAGAACGGCAATTTTCGCGTGTATGCAAAATTAATTGAACCGGAATCTCCATATACAGAGAGTATTTTTTCCTCTTCCGTTTTCCTCATCCTCCATCGCTTTATTTGTTTTCGGTCGCAACAAAAATAAGATGGAATACATGTAAGTTCCGTGAAGATATCAAGGAAATTCCTCGAGGGCCCTCAATCTTGCTTATTGCACTTTTTCATTACCCGGCCGAAAGCGGACGGAAGGAATATTAATTTTCCACTGTTTCAAAATTACATTTTCGGTCCTCTTTCCCCTGCATATGTCCTTATTCATCCTGCGAGCTCCTTTTTTTCATGTATTTATATATTTTTTTTTATTCTTTCCTCGAATTCCACGAAAGATACGTGCGCGAATTTAAATTTAATTTTCGCGGGGGGCGACTGAAGATGAAGGAGGGATGAGGGTGGAGAGTGTAAGTATGAGATTCGTCTCGGAGCATCGATTTCCCGTCTCGTGCACAGTTCGGTGGAGGCGTCTGCTGCGCCACCGCTCCGGGGATTGTCATTTGTTTCCGCATTATAAGTTGTAATACAGTTGCGTCTCCGCAATGTTTGCCACGTTTTAATTTCATTTTCTAGCAAATAGAAGGAAACTCGAAATGGAAAAATTGCTAGAAACAATTCCGGGGAAGGACATGCAACGTAAATGATTTAGACGCAGAATGAGAGAACGTTTTCCAAACCGAGGAACAATGTTTTTACAATACGCTCGAATTGATTCAACCGCAACTATATACTATATTTAATTGGAGACAGCTGAAGTGCAGACGTTTCTTTAAGAGACAGCAGCCGAGTTTGAAATGCATTTCTGGTTCGCTGCTTTCTCTGTTATTCTATCATTAATAGTTTCCACATTTTTAATACACTTGGAAAAACATTGAATTACTTCATCATTTTTAAGTAAATACAAAAAATTACAAAAATTTAGTTATTAAATTACATAATTCTCTAACAAAAACCTAATTTGAGTAATATCAAATACTATTATTTTACATAATATTTTACATACTAACTACAGTTTTCAGTAACAACTTCAGTTGTATCTAGAAAAAAATATTTAGTAGTATCATAATATATCTATAACAACCGTATAAAACGCGGTATAAATGCTACACACAGTTATACTTATAGTAACCATAAGATACCACAGAAATGTTTATCAAGTATTTCTAAAATCCATAAAAATCATAATGCACCATTAACAACCTTAGTATCCATCCTTCAATCTTGACTATTGACATAGTATCATAACAACCATATTATAATTATAACGACCAAAAGGCCTATCAACTAAAATAGAATATATAATAACCGTAAGACATCATCAGCAACTATAGTAGTATCCTTTGAACAATCTTTTTTTTCTTAAGAAAGCACAAAGCATCATTAACAATTTCACTAGTATCCATCCACCACTGTTGTCTTAGTATCCATCCAGTTGGCATAGTAACCATAGCAACCAAATTATAACTTCGATATAAACCAGCGGTCGGGGAACCGGGGTAAATTACCCAAAA
>NW_017099552.1:14671-15377 GCF_001412225.1 Nicrophorus vespilloides
CAGAGGCAATTCTTGAACTTCGATCCAATACTGAAGCACGTATTCAATTTGAGACCAAAGCAAATCTGTCGTCTTTTTGGTTGTCTAAGGCTGCAAAGGCTTTCAAAATTGCACATAAGGAGGCGGTAAAAAATTGCTGCCATTTGCAACAACCTACCTTTGTGAACAAGGCTTTTCTCACTCTAATGAACATAAAAACGTAAAACAAAAATCGATTAAACACCGAAGACTGTATTCAAATTGCATCAAAAAGTCCCAATTTTAAAGTAATTATTGTTACGCAAAAATATTTTGGGGTAAAGGTTAAAAAAGTTCCCCAACCGCTAGGTTAATATTATAAACTATTACAACCAAACGTTGTTACAACTAACTTAAGGGCAATAATTTCTAGAAAACATTATCAAAGTTCTTCATCAAAAATTCTTCAGTTTCGTAGAAATCATAATCTATTATTAGCAAAGTTTCGTATTCATAATATCCATAGTAACTATTCGATAATACATAATTCTCTAACAAAAACCTAATTTGAGTAATATAAAATACTAATATCAAATACCACTAACCTTATGTTATCCTTGATTGCAACCAATTGGCATATTCTACACCAGCGTTTTCCAAACTGTGAGGCGCACCTCCCTGGGGAGGCGTGGACTAGTCTAAAGGGAGGCGCGAATATTAGTAGCAGTGAGCAATTTTCCAAATATCT
>NW_017099552.1:15388-16460 GCF_001412225.1 Nicrophorus vespilloides
AATGAATCCAATATATGAATATGAAAGCTGAATGTTTGGGAAATCCAGCAAGTATAGATACATTCCTGTGCTCTTATGCATATTGCTGTAATACGCGTTCAAAGTTAAAAATTGAAATTAGAACGTTCAAAAAAGCAGTGTTTCACATTTCATTGATTTACTCGAAATCTATAATAGATAGAATGAATCCAATATATGCATATGAAAGCTGAATGTTTGGGAAATCCAGCAAGTATAGATACATTCCTGTGCTCTTATCCATATTGCTGTAATACACGTTCGAATTTGAAATTGAGGGTGGTGGGGAGGCGCCAAATGATTACATACTTTTGAGGGAGGCGTAGTAACATCAATTTTAGAAACCACTGTTCTACACTGATGAAGAATTTCTTGATGGTTGACACAACAAGTTTGTCCATTACCAATAATTAAATTTATAGAAAAGACTTTAAAATGTAGACTTCAATTCTTGAGAAATACACTTTATAATTGTAGAATTCTCTAACAAAAACTCTTGACGTAAACTTACTAAAACGTCAAACTAAATTGTCATTATATAATAACAAGAGTTGTAACCAAGCAACATAAGCCTTCTATATTATAATAATATTCTTTTCGTATTGTATTTTGAGTTGGTAGAACTGACATACATATGTGTATCATATAAAGCACAATGTGAATGCAGCAGAATAATAAAGTAAATATGAGCGTGAAGTATAAAATTTAAATCAGATTATTTCGACCCAAATCTGAATCGTACCCTCATTTCCTCCCCCTCGCATGTAATATATCGGTCGCATAATATGTATATACATCGCGGAATTCTGTGATTTTTTTTTGGCAAGAAGGTATAAATCAAAGAAACTTGATGTGTGGAAACCAAAAGGATCCGAAAAAACACAGGCAGCGCGGCAAAAAAAAATAGAAGAGAACGAGTCGAATATACTGGGTCGGTTGTCAACGGCATTGTCATATTTTAGAATTTCAAATTTCGGCGCTCCACCCCCGCGAAACTGTAAATCTCGCGGGCGGCGCTGACTTTAAACACAGTACCATTCATTCTGCGCTCCCA
>NW_017099552.1:16472-22928 GCF_001412225.1 Nicrophorus vespilloides
TTCTGTGTGTTTCATTTCATTCTTTCCCTTCGATTCATTTGCATTTTAATATTTTAGAGTCATTTTCGTTTTTTTTTTGTTATTAAGTTTTTTTTATTTCAGTTTTTTCTCTCAATTTTTTTTTGTGATGTTGTCCTCCGGGTCGTTTCAGTTATTGTCCTCGGTGTAGTCGGTTCAAAATGTTTCGGCCAGATGTCGCCAGGACTTGATTCTCATCCATGTGTTCCCTTATGAAGTTTTGGAGTGTATCTNNACACATCGACCCCTCGTATTATGACAATAAAACCGCAACTGCGAAATTGCCAATTTAAAACAACTTTTCTCGTTACGATCGCCGCGCCGTCAACCCCCCAAAACTATAAACATTTAATTACAACGAAATTTAACTAATTTAATTATATAGTCTGGTAAGATCTAACATTGTTGTTTCCAATAGATATTCAATAGTAACCTTGTTTTTATTATATCTTAGTTTTACACACTTTATTTTTCAAAACTTATACAACATCATGTCAACATCTTGTTTTTTTAGTAATTAAAAATAGAACTAAATCGATTTAATTTTCTTAATTATATTAATAATTACAATTGTAAATAAATATCTACATAAGTTTATAGTCCTTTGTATATACATTCTTTTTTTATTAAGAAGAAATCAAATCGTACTAATATCTATTAAACTTTTTTATTTAACGGGTATTTGTTAAACATTACTAAAAATAATTAAATTTATCATTATTTCTTCATATAAATATAAAACATTTCTTTCTGGAAACAAATTGATAATTAAAATGAAATTTATGTTACTTTAGAAATTATTGCTAATAAAAAAAATCATATATATTTTTATGCATTGATAAATTTTCTTCTTTTGTATTAACTTATATATATATATTTTTCAAAAATGTAATTGTAGTCTCAAAGACACACAAATACCGGATGTGAAAGCATTGATAGAAGCACAGACAAACATGTTGCGACACCCATGATCACAATACGGAACATAAAGACGGAAAAAAATATAATGAACATGAGTTTGCTGATGCAAATATTATATACGTTATACACTATAATAGGGTCCCAGAGGAAATAAGAATGGAAAATAACATTGAAAATTTCAAAACAAGAATGACGAACTGGATGCAAAATCACAATTAGAATACGTAGAACAACAGAAAAACCAACAAATTCGCTCAAAATACTGGTTTCAAGGAGCGTTCCGAAAGAATTAAAGTTGAGGGGTATACACATAAGAAAACAAATAATAAAAATTTATAAAATAATGTAAAAATTGTATATAAATAAAAAAAATCAATAACATAAGTTGATGGTTTATAAATTATAATAATGAATACAGTAGAACCTGTTTGTGTGCGGTCTTTTTTATGCAATTTTGTTTTTGTGCTATTTCTTTTATGCGGTATATGAATTCCAACGGCGTTGGTACCATTGTAATGTTTTCTATCAGTGTGAATATGTACACGATTCTGTTAGTCGATTTAGAACTAATTCATCACAAGAAGATGCGCGTTTTAGATTATCATGAGTTGCAGTGAATTATGTAAGTGTATTTTGATAATTTCTCCATATGTAATTTAATTATTTATTTTGTTTGCATGCACTTTCTCATGTATTTCGTGAATGTTTAACGTATTTTCTAAGTGCGTTTTATTTGTTATATGTAAGAATTTATGAATATTATTTTTGGTGCGATTTCTTTTATGCGGTTTTTGTCTACACAAATACAAGATTTACTGTATTGACAAATATTATAAAATGAAAATTGAAACAATATTTTATAATTTTATATAGAACTTTAAATGTTTTTAAATTAATTAAAATTTGGTGCAAGTATAAAATACGCATATTGAAATATTGAAAAATTTCTTAACAGTTTTTAAAAAAAAGTTCATAAAAAAATGTATTTGTCTTACAAATGTTTTACTTCAAATATCGTTTTTTTTAATTTTATTAAAAATTGAGTGATTCAATTGTAATTACAGAAAACTTTTTTAGAAAATTGTATTTATCTTACAAATGTTAAATTATTGATAAGAAATGCTAATTTCATAAAGATTGGAATAAGCCATACATTCGAACAAAAAATATCTGATAATACCATAATTATGTAATAAAAACGTATCGTTTTACATCATAAAAGAATTCGTAGATCAACTTTTTTTGATATAAATAAAGAATGAAGGTGTATGAAATATAAATGTCACCAATTTTGGTAGTAATATGAGAATAAAATGCGTAAACTATCGAATATTATTGCAGTAAAGTTTGATGTATATGCAAATTGCATAAGAAGTAGAATTCATTAAAACGATTTACATCATCATTTTTAAATAAATACAAAAAAATAACAAGAATTTAGTTATTAAATTGCACAATTATCTAACAAAAACTTGTAAATCTACTTTGAGTATTATCAAATACTATAAGTCATTATTACATAACTACCACTAAAAATTTGTTATAATTGGTTGTAACCATTGGCTTATTATATATTTTTTTACTAATGAAGAATTTCTTGAAATGTTTGATACAACAATATTGCCCAATACTAATAATGAAATTTATAGAAAGGACTTCAAAATCCAGAATCGAATTGTTGAGAAACATACTTTATAATTGTAGAATTCTCTAACAAAAATTCTTGAACAGAATGTTCATGTAAACTTATGATGTAAATGCAAATATTAAAACTTTGAAAACATTTTTGTTTGTTAATATACAGGGATACCCATACTTATGAACTCCCGGACTTACGAACAAAATTCTAACTTGTCACAAGGAGATATATATTTTTTCGTTTTTTTTTATTAAATAATTTTGATGTCTACATAGAAAAGTATTTGACATATGTAAAAGTAAAAACCATGATAAAGTGTGGTAAGATAAGTATATTTTCAGAATTTGCGAACAAATCGACTTACAAACAACTCTTTGGAACGGAAGTAATTGGTAAATCGGGGATACCTGTATTATGTAAATGTTTATGTAATAGAAAATAAATGCATGTGTCCTCATTGAACAATAAACGTTTAATTAGACCTAAATTTAAGTAATTTAATTACACCGACGGCTTGCGCGCAATCAATTTCCGTTATCCTAGGGCGCTCGCTCACGCCGTTTTTCATTCACCTCCTTTTTTTCCATCCTCCTCTCCGTGCCCTCCCTCCCGACCACCCATACTCTATACCCTTCCCGTGTCCTTTCGTCCTCTCATCTTGCTACCCTTCCGAACTAACCTCCACCAACCCCTCGTGCAGCGCCCGGTTTCTCGACGCTGGTAGGAAATTAATAGCACCCGAAAGAGATTTTCCGTGCGCCCCCGCTCGGCAATTTTAAATTCCGTGCGGGGCTTCCACATAATGTGGCAGCTAACGCATGTCTCGTATTTTGCCTGCGGTGGGGCTGTTGATCCTCCGGATGGCTCCGACGCCCGCCCGGATCCTGCCCCGGATTACTCCACGCTACATGGAGTCTCAACTATCCCCAGACTGTCCTAAATAGATAGGATAACGCTAAACCATGTTATATACGTGGCATTTAGTTACTTCTACGTTCTACAATATTCTATTGATAAAGGCGAAGCAAGCGCACACATCCACATCCAACGTGAACAACCCCACAATCCGACCACCACCACCCGCACCCACTCTACACTCAATCGATTTCACTTTTCGTCAAAATACATTCACTCCACCCCCATCATCTTCTGCAGAAACCGGATAACATTTCAAACTTAAAAAAACAACATCAAACGAAACAAATAAAACGCAAAGCCCTGTAAAACAGTATTTTCCGGATTACGGTTCTCTTTAATTGGAACGGATGACCTCAAGGATTAACAACATTTAATCTCGCTTCCAGAAGAAGATATACGATGCCTCCGATGTATTGAATTTCCCCATACAAGGCGAACGCAACTAAGTGCATTTTATTTACAAACTGCATGCGTGTCCACTCCAACCCGACTACATTTATCCAATTTAAAATGAAACATGATCCAATTTACATTGTTTCAAACGAATATCAATCTCCATAAGTTACAGAAACACTTAAATACACTAGAAGAAAAAAAAACATAAGATAAATTTAACTAGTTTCATATTATTTCTGTAATTGAACAATTGCTGCAATTATTTAATTAGTATTATATTTTAAGTAATAATCACAAAATTACATGAATTATTTGCTATATTTTTTACTGTTTTGCTGCGATAAATTTTTCAATAATATTAACAATTTACTAATTTTTATAAACTTTATTTTATTAATTTTACTAAAAACTGAAATATTTATATATATTTTTAGATTTAATTATAACAACAGAAAACTTTACTAAAACAGAAACAAGAAATGTCCCAAAAAAAAAATGAAAAAAGTTTAGATTGGAATGTCACGCTGAATTACTTATGATGACACAAATTTTTGCATTCGCATCGATTCATTCCACGTACATTTTTTTTTCGTTGTTTTCAATTTCCTGTTTATAAAATTCCTCCGCCCTTTTGGAACGGGTTCTTTAGTATTGCCTGCTTTACATAATCCGGAATGCTGGAGGTTTTTTTCTATCTCTCTCTCTCTAACCAAAACCCGCATCATCTTCTTTCCTTCGTCCCAGATTCCAGAAGCACAAGTAAAAAAATAAATAAAACAAAATAAAATAAGGAACAGATGTATTGCAAATATGTGGCAAAGAAAATACAATAGGAAGTGCGATTATCGCATTATTTTTTATATACATACATTTTTGTCTCTAATTATTTATGTAACTATAAACTATTACTTAATTACTAGATATAAAGTCTTATTTATCACTACTTTACGTTTCGATAAAAACGTATTAATTTGATTTGTACTTTATAAATTTTTGTCTGTAATTATTTAGAAATTTGTATAGATTATTCGAGAAAAAAGATCAATAAACAATTTAGTAAACTTTTCATGTATTTATCAAAAGAAATGCAATAATCTCATTAAATAATGATTTAGGTAATAGGATAAGAAAAATATAATGAGATTCATTATTTTTCTCATAAAATTGATGGAGTAAATTCCTTTTGAAGTTTCGCTCTTCCTCTCATATTTATGTAGCAAATCCAGCAATACGTAACAGTATATTATCGGTTATTAGGAAAGCGAAATTTTCCGGGTGGGGCTTTTCAATTTCGCGTAATTACCATATTATAAAATTTTATGTCCCCTTCGTCCTTTGCGTGCGCCCTTCCATCGAAATACCGCCAGGTTTACTTGCGCAATCCCTGGAGGAACTATAATAATTTCAGGGTATTACTCTCTGTTAAAAATTATTACCAATTTTCTGCTACATTATAGAGATACAACCATCTCCGTTCATCCCACACCAATGATATATTTAGCTCTCTCTCTCTCTCTGGTATCGCCCTTTTCGCAGCTAGATCCTAGCCGTACCGAGCCTAGGTATATCTGATAAAGCAGATTCTTAATTGTGGACTGTATTGCTGGCTGCGATGGGGTTTATGTGAACCGGCAAAGCTGCCGTAGGGCTGATTGGCTCCCTGGAGAACAGTAGCATTTGCGTCACGTCACGAGGCCCGGAATTGATTGCGGGTTCTAAATCATACAAGCAGTTAACCGCACAGACAGCTCCCCTTACAGACCTACTACCACTATATATATATAAACGATGTATCTATATAGATATTAACTCTTCCCCGTGAGCAAAAACGAGCGCCATCTATCCTGAGGCAGAGAACGAACAAAAAAATGCCAACATGAACCGACTAATTCCTTATAAATACATGGAAAAGGACGCAAGATATGCTCAACCCTCGTCGTGTTTAGGATTATGCCACAAATCCATCATGCAATTTTGATTCAAGTTTTAGGAAGTACTTCAACAAATTATTATGTAAATTTACATTTAGTCTTTAAGTACAAAATTAATATATTGTTGAAAACAAATTTATATGAATTTATTTTTATTGGGGACAATAAAAACAATATCAGGTAATTTTCAATATACCTGCTTTTATTGCAATTAACCTTTTTTAATATTTGGAAATCCCTAATATTCCCTTCCATTTCATTCTATATAAACCATACTTTTTCTTCAATACATCATTAGTTCTTCAGCAGCTTTCAGTGAAACAACAAGTGAAAAATATTCAAATTGAAATGTTTAACTGTGACGAGTATACTTTTACATCAGGGGATTACTTCGTGCCCCAGGAAAATAAATTCGACAAAGTGATCATAACAATTGATTATAAGGATATTCCCACTGTCAATCACGAATCGCGTTTTGACTTTTGCAAAGCAATAGATAACGACGATCAATTTATGGAGATTAAAGAATCAGTGGAAAGTGGACCAAAAATCAACATTGATAAAAGGAGGAAAATTAATATCAGCTTCAAAAGAGTTGTTACTAATTTTCCTAGTAAAAATAAGGATGTAAAT
>NW_017099552.1:23060-24160 GCF_001412225.1 Nicrophorus vespilloides
AAAAAGCTGTTACTAATTTTCCAAGTAAAAATCGGTATGAAAATATCTGCTTTTCGCAGACACCTATGTGTAGGAAGAAACCAGTCAAGAAAATATATGAAGACGATACCAATGCATGCAGGACGAAAGTCATAAGTACTTGGAATAAAGTAGTTTATACGAATGGAAACAAAAGGAAAGCAGATAATATTGCAGAAAAAGCAGTTGCAAAGAAACCCAAAACAATATTATGGAAAAACGAGGAAGAAGATTTGGTAGAGCCTACGACTTTGGAGGAGGAATTAGCGAAAATAGACAAGATCCAAGATTATGTGAGGAAATTGTACGATGTGGATAGCTACGAACATATAAAACCACCGATGAAGTTAAAACGCAGAAGATTTTAAATATGTTTGTTTTAATATTTTATGTTTGTTTTTGTATCAAAATATTTGTATATTTGTGATCGTTTGATCAAAATTATGTATATATGTTTTTTATATAATAAATTTATTTATAAAATAATTTTTTTGATATTTTTCATTACAAACAAACCTAAACCTATATTAAAAATACAAAAATAATGTTTCTCTTCCTCAGGAGAAGTTGTAATTTTTATAAATTTATATTTGTATCAAAATATTTGTATTTTTACGTGATCGTTTTATCAAAATTATGTATATATGTTTTTTCTATAATAAATTTATTTGCAACCAAAATTTATATTTTTATTATTTCACACAAAGCTACATAAAATATTATTTAATTCAAATCAGAAAAATACTTTTTTTCTAAATTTAGTAAAACATACATAATTTTTCAAAAAAAATTACTTTTTGGTATTTATTTTTCAGTTTAATAAAATGTATTAATAATATCTATTTTTTATTAACTTTGTCCAAGTTATGATAATAATCACCTCTTACAGCTAAAGATTGATTTAATCTTTGCATTTTGTAATAGAAATTATATATTTTAAAAATTTAAATGTATTTTTCTAAGTTGTTGCATAAAAGTAGAAAATATCAAATGGATAGGTTTATGGTGCAGCAATAAAACTAAACATAAATATTATATACCTGGTTGTATTAAATATACTTAAGGGTTTTATTGGGGGTAAT
>NW_017099552.1:24276-24649 GCF_001412225.1 Nicrophorus vespilloides
GGGGTAATAAAACTAATACCAGGTAAGTAGTAATCTACCTGATTTTATTGCAATTACCCTATTTTATTACTTGGAAATCCCTAATATTCTCTTCCATTTCTTATATATAAACCATACTTTTTGTGCAATACATCATTAGTTCTTCAGCAGCTTTAAGTGAAACAACAAGTGAAAAATATTCAAATTGAAATGTTTAACTGTGACGAGTATACTTTTTCATCAGGGGATTACATCGTGCCCCAGGAAAATGACTTCGATCCAGACAAAGTGATCAAAACAATTGATGTTGAGGATATTCCCACTGTCAATCACGAATCGCGTTTTGGCTTTTGCAAAACGATAGATAACGACGATCAATTTATGGAAATTAAGG
>NW_017099553.1:0-32196 GCF_001412225.1 Nicrophorus vespilloides
TTTTAATTTTACATATTTTATGAAATAAATAAAACTTGTATAAATATAAAATTTACGTTGTTTTCTTTTTGTAAAGAATATTTAATAATTTTTGGTGCAAAAAATATACATTATCTAAAGCAACTTTCTAAACAGGGAGACGCGAAAAATGTACTAGAATTATAATTTAAAAAAAAATGGAATTTATGCTGATCATTGATGTTGTTTTATAGAAGGATTTTAAGTTGCGCGGGTGAATGAAAGAAAATCGTTTGGGGGTTCAAGATGGTTCATTAACTACTCCTTACACTATACAGTGTAACCTCGCTTAACGAGTTTAATCCGTTCCAAAATTTCTTGATTTTTACTGTATAGTGAAATACTCATATAGTGATACATATTCAAAAATACACATAATATGTGTACACAAGTTTTGAAAATGAGTTAGAAGTCGCGCAATCTGGGACTTCTCAACATCACGTTTTATGCGATACGCAGCCTGTTAAGCAAGTCATTTTGCTCGTTAAGCGAGGTTCCACTGTATTAATTGTAAGAGTGCATACAAAAAAAACGTTCCAGAAAAATCATGTAAAAATGAAATGTTTACTAAAAAGCGGAGTTTTATTTTTATATAATTTTGATGAAATGATTCGCTGTTTGCTACAGTTAAAAAAAACACAAATAGTACAAAATAAACATCTCTTATCACTAATAACGCAAGTTTTCAAAAGCAGGCGAGCAATCCGGGACTTTTCTTCTCATCGTCACTCGTTATGCGAAACATCGCTCGTTAAGCGAGTCATTTAACTTACAATTCATTTTGCTCGTTAAATATACAGTAGAACCTCGCACTGTATATTTTTCATAGTGTTTGCAAGCAAACATACAAACCTGTGTAGTTGGTTACCTATAATAAAGAAATGAGGACAATATAAAAATGTAAAAACCTTATTAATGTAACATTTTCTATATAAGAAATTGTGCAACGCTGATCACAGCTGAATTCTGCAATAAAACACTATAAAAATTGAACCCTAAATACAAAATTCTCTATCAAGTTGCGATTTAACAGAATTTCGCAAAAAATATACGATATTCGCGCAAAATTTTGTTAATTTTAAGAATCTTTCAAATTCTAAATATCGACGATTGTTTCAGCGATGTCATTCTAGTTCTAGATTACAATTTTTATTTAATTATATATTGGCGTTGAATAATTATACGGCGTGGTTATTCTGAAATTAAAGAAAACCGAAGATGGTGAACTTTCAACTTCGACAGGACGTATTAGACTGCTAGTATGTTCTTTATAAAGATAAACCATTCGTTTTTAATTTGCAAATTTTATGATATAAGTATCTTTTGTAGTTGTTGGGTTATGCAAAAAAAATGTAATGACATTAAAAAATTGATGTAGATGTCCCATTAAAGAAATATCATTTTTGCAAAAGTATAAGTCAAATTCACATTCATCTGGCTACTATCACTTACTTAACCAGAAAATAACAGTAGGAACAAATTAAGCTTTTTCAGTCTGCATTCAAAAATTTGCAGAATTAGGTACAAATGTAATGAAAGAATTTTGAAAAAAACTTATCCATATGCATACTTTCTCCTAGTGTCCGCAACCAAACTTGTATATTTGGTTGTATATAATTTACAAATGAGCAAAAATTTACAAATACACAAAAATTGTGCGAATTTATGCAACATTTCGGTAATTTTAAAGGCCTTTCAAAAACAAAATATTTGCTAGAAGATTTTTCAGATTACGATTCTTATAGTATGATGTAAATATCCTGAAATTTAAGAATACGTGAATATGATCCTTTTCAGCAACGTCAATTTTAACAGTTCGTTGTAGACGAAGGGATGACAGCACGAAGATTCCTGTCGGCTCGTTGAAAAGTTGAGACTTTCAGCTTTAGTTTGAGTATTCGATGATCTAATTAGCTTGCAAAGTTCTATTTTCTTAGCTTAAAAAAAATCTCTGATTAATTCATATATGTAAAATTATGAAAGGAATAAAATTAAATAAATGCAAATTATATAAAAAAATCTATATTTCATACAAAAAATATTCTTAAAAAGGTGCATTAAAATCTTCAGTAAGGATATTAATCATCAGGTCCAACAGTAATAATCTTAATCATATTATTCAAATTATCTACATATTTATAAGAGCAATCTAAATTAAAGTTTTTAATGAATTCTAAAATCACCAAATGGTTACTTGAAAGTCCCTTCTCTTTTAAATTATTCACGTTGAATATCGAGATGAAGTAACACAGCAACTCGACGAAATCATTGCAAATATTCTTATAAAACTCCTGATCATCAATCAGTTGAGGCATGATATTCAACAGAGTGAAGAAAAGCTTATGATTGTGAGCATTCAAAATTGGGCTCACATAGTTCAATGTTTTAATGGTAAAACTCAAATCGTCACAGCACAACTCAAACTCAACATCTTCCTGGTAGCTGATTAATATATTGTTGACAATTTGTAAAGCCTCATCTGTCAACTCATCAATGTCCAACAAAAAGTCCAATTCAGTCGAGTTGCTCACATAAGTACATATATTTACAAGAATTTGCAACCAGTGGTTAGTTGTGCTCTTGATATTATCCAATCGATAAATATTGAACTCAGTGTTGCTCTCACAATCACAAATTGTCTTAAATCCCTCCAAGCAACTTTTAAACAGATTACCGTTCATCATTTTCAAGTCCAGTTTTTTGTCATCAGTAATCCTGCATATTGCATCCATAGCATTCCCAAGTAATTGCACATTCATAGAATTGCTCAATATAAAACATATCTTATCCAGCAAATCCCCATTGATGAAGCTCAAATCAGAAGTATTATGGCACATCACCTTGATAAATCTCATAACCTGTATTAAAATGAAAGGATCATCTGAATGAGTGAAGCTAAGAACAATATCAATCTGCTCTGGCATCAACTCCTGTGCATTCTTCGATATACAAATATTGCTCAATATTCCAATTAAAATCTCTGTGAGCCGATTAACTGTTTCTGTTAATATTACATCACACACCAGAGATGGGAAGCTTACATCGAATAAGTAATCACACACATCTGGTTCTACAGTCATATCCCAAATGAAGCACAGGTCTTCTTCCAAATCCTGAGACCACTCTAGCTTATTGAATCTAAGCAATGTTTTTACTACAAACGATTCACTGTACATGGTCTCACCAATCAGATCTCCCTTCAATTTAACCTGAGTATCATCATCTACTTCAGAGGCATCAATATTTGATATTTGTAAATTGGTCAGTTTGGTATCATCAATGTTTTCATCCAAATCTTCTTTTGTTTGCACTTCATCATTGGGTTCTTCATCATGGACACCATTGGTTATTACCGCTTCTTCTGCAACATCACCATTTTCTTGTACTTCGTTCATGTTAATAAATTTGACTAAAATAAAAACACAAACAGATACAATTATTAAACTTTGAATCGTTTAGTAAACCATGATGTAAACAACGATGCTAACATATTTTTTAACTGACAGTCGTTTTTTTTTACTTTTCACCTAACTTCACTTTAGTCATTATCTATGAATTAAAATTATTGTCTTTGCATTAAACTACTGTTTATCTATAATTAAATATAGTTATAATACGTAATATAATTAAATTCCTGTTTAAATATATTATTTAATCAATATAGATGTAAAGTTGTATATCTCTTGTATGATAGGCAAACAATATTACAAGGATTTTCAAAATTAATTTTAGGAAACTTTAAGTTAAAATTATTTATTTATATCTATTTATTATATTTATTTGTTTGTATTTACTTTCTATATATAGTATTTACCATTGATTTCACTGGCTATATGTACCTGCAGATGCAAGCTAAGTTGTATACGTCTATTCTTTTAACCCTTTCAAATCTAAATTTTTAATATTGGAAATAATTTTTTGAAACATAAAATATTGTATGGTACTCATACAAGAACTTTCCCATCAAGTTTGAACTGATTTCCTCCATAGGTATAGAAACCAGGAAGTCGTGGCAAATGCCATCATCAAGTCTAACAGATAAAAATATAAACATGTTTGTTATTTATGATATTGAAAATTGCAAAAACTATAGTTGCAACTGATGCTGATGCTACAGATAATTTGGCATCAAATATAGGCCCGATACTTGCAACAAAAGAACTTCAAAACTGCTTGAACCAAATTGAAAAATGGTTAAAAAATGGCGAATTAAAACAAATGAAACAAAATTAAGTCAAGTAACATTCACCCTAAAAATAATGTAATTCCAGAAGCTTATGATTCCAAATACTTGGGTATAATTTTAGATCGCATACTTACATGGAAAAAACATATAAGAACTAAACGGAAGCAACTAGGAATAAAATTCGCTAAATTATACTGGTTGATTAGGAGAAGATCACAGCTATCAAGAGAAAACAAAATGTTAATATATTAGGCAGTGTTAGAACCGGTGTGGACCTTTGGTATCCAGCTTTGGGGAACAGCGAGCAACCATTCCGCTCAGTGTTATATTTTGTTACTGTTTGAAAACTATTTACTCAGCCAGCATATTTCAGATTGCAAAAAATACATTTATTAGAAAAAAAAAATATTGAAAATTGATTTTTTTAAACAATTCTTAAATTTATATATGCAAAAAGGCACTTGGTATTTCAATATTTTCCTCAAGAACCTAACAACATATTTTGTTTCATTCATTTCATTTGGGTGTCCCAAACTAAACCTAAACATTTTCTTATTTTTTAATGCGACTTTCAATTATATTATTACAAACACAACATATTTCCACTCTGCAGTTGTATCCCATACAATACTGTTTACAACGTTGTTCATAGCCACATACCCATTAACCAAGATTTCTATATCTGATGGTTTTTGTCGTTTATCATCTTCATTTTCTTGCTGACTTTTACTCAATGTCTTCATCAATTTCATTACTTTCATATCAGCTTTAGTCTTCTACATCTGAATCTGGTAGTGCTGATATGGTAACCTATACATCTCGCAAGTTTATATATATTCATTGAAACTTAATTTAAAATACCATAAAACTGCATTGGGGATATGCCATCATCATATATATAAATAAAAACAAACATTTTGTCAAACTAGACAAAACACCCACTTAATGCATATACAAATTTCATAGAGCTATGAGAATGTTTTTTGTGTGTAATAACCACACATAACTTTCGTATAGTAAGTTCATAAACCTTACACATTACATTCTAGACAAAATAATATAAATATTATTTTTTGTATAAAAAAATTTCATATTATATCTAATATATCTTCTTTTTTTTCAACCATCTATTTTATATAAAATAATAAACCGGACTGATAACAATAAAAACAAAAAATACAAAAGAAGTCAAGGGTTTGGTTCAGTAACCAATCTTAACATAATCACTTTGAAGGCACACCCAACTGCTTATTCTAAAAACGATTTGGTAGCTATTGGGGCTTGAAACGCTTCAATCTTCGGCGATGGTTCTTTGTGTTAGTCAGCTCCACAGCAAGGGGGTTTGGGTGAATATCCAGCCGGTGTTGGTAATTAACGCTGAGTTTACTTATCTCATCCTTCACTAGTTTGGTGTCGTTGAATGAATGAATATCGTCGTTTATGATATACCACTGTACCCCGGTGACCATTCTCAGCGTCTATGATTGGAACCTCTGGATCACATCAATAGAAGTGTTACATGCAGACCCTCATAATTAAATATATCTCTGAAGCTATTATTTTCCATAATAACGAAAAGATTCAAATATGATAAGAGTTAGTAACGAAATCTGTATTCAGTTATAAAATAGAACACTTTACATGGTAAATACCATTGGCAGGTCCGAAAGGTTTTAGAATGGAGGGATAAGTAGAAGAAACTTTAATTATAAATAACAAAATCAATAATTATACATATTTACTTTAATAAAACAATAAATAATTTAACCAATCAACAAAGTACTTTAACAAACAAACACAACAGCGATTATTAATTTAGTTCAGATAGAAGCGGGATAAGAATACAAAGAATAAATGCAATTGAATTCATGATAAATTATTGAAAAAAAGCCTTTAGATGCAAGCACATATTAAATAATCCTCGAGCATTTGAATTTTTCTAATTGTTTTGTTCGATTAAACAATAAAAACGATCAATATAATATTTTTTTATAAATCATAGATTTGTCTTAAATTATTTTTATATATATATATATATTCACCGAATAACATATAACACCTACAATTAGAATATTATTAGTTTTTTTCATGTAATAAGGTACACTCGTAAACAGTTAAAAAATATTTCATAAACTATATATTAAGAAAGAAACAACGTAGAATGTGTCGACTATCCAATAAAAACCCCGTCTTCCTAATGATGATGCATCGTACACGATCCTCGAATAATTATATAACCAGATATGCACACCATATGTACTGTAGATTTTTTTTTGTTGCAAAAAAAAAGGAATAAAAGCGTTCAACTTGGTCGTCTGATTACATAATTGACTTATTACAATAATACATTTTGTTTGTGTGTGGTTTAACACTACAAGCATTCTCTTGTTGAGTTTCTACATGGCACATCAATCGTCTACGCTTATAATCATATATACTGAACATTTGCTCCAGAACAATGGGAAACTCACCATTTCCATTGGAAGCGAACAAACAAGATTATTTGTATATCACATTTAAAGCGAAACACCTGCATCTGATTTATCACTACTACAAACTTAATGCTAAATATTGAAGATACAATTTAGGATACTACCTGAAAACCCCGAGAGTTTTTCCATTAACAAGAAATTACTCAAATTATATAACTGAATTAAATATAAATTGTTTTAATTTGGATATATTATTGTTACATATATTATTTTTTTTTTTTCGTTGATTGTAGTTCTTAATTATTGAAATTTCTGTAAAAAGCAAATCAATTTTATTCCTATTTCTATAATATATTAGTCAGTCGATAATGCGTGCTGTATCCCAAGGATGATTGAACAAGTCAAATACTTAAAGAAAACTTTGTAACATTATTCGAGAAAAGTCGCAAAAAAATATTGTTTTTTATCAAGTTTTCTTTAAATATATCACTTTATATCAGCCTGTGTATCCCCAATAGCTTATCAACTATTTACCTCAATATATTTTTATTTGTAGATATATAAGTTCCCTAAAATGTATGTATATATGTATAACAATTTAGTATTTCAGACCCAAATTCGAAGAAAATCATTTTGTAATGTAGATCCATCGAAAAAATGTGTATTTTTATTTGGTGTTCTGCAGATAATCAGTTTATTGTTCAGGTGTTGCACGGAGGACATTGCTGCGGTTTGCTGTCGTGTTGCGTAAGCTTCTCGTGGATGTACTCCTGCACATTGAAGCGGTTCTCATCCTTTTGGCCGCTCTGTCTGTACTTCAGTTCTCTACAACAACAGAAGAAGAAAGAAAAATAGAGAAAAGAAAAACTTATTACTCTCACATGAAACTACTAATTACGTTACGAAACGTCAAACTCGTTCCGGACGAACTTTCGCAATTAATTAAAAGTTCCTTTTCGAAAGGGCTTTCCGCATTCAAGTAACTTGATTCCTGAACGAAACTCGCAGTTATTTGAAAAAAATCAAATTACTCATTAATCAAATTTCATTTAAATACGTTTGGAAAATATTAGTTTACACTTTACATATTTCCTCTTCGCTTTGTTTTTCTTCTAAAGCTCATGCAATTATCAACGTGATTTTAGTAACGCAGAATGCAAATTTGCCATAACATCAAGATTGCTAAATAAAACAATTACAGTTTATTCATGATTGTTGTCATTAAGGGTTTGAATTGGGCGCGTTTCGGAGTAGTTTCAAACTTGGATTGAAAATGTTGAAGGGAGGCTAGTCGCTAGAGGACACTTGATTCGAACAAAAGTTTAATTGAATTTAAATTGGTTAAAGTAGATTATATAAGTGCATTCAAGCTTTAGAAAATGCAGTCTTTTTTTTCTTAATAAGTTAGGAAATTACCTTGCTATTGCGAGGAAAGCGAGATCGACGTTTTGGCCACTCTTCGCTGATGTTTCCATGAACGCCACGTTATATTCCCTGGCCAATCTTTCGCCTTCTTCTCGCCTCACCGCCCTCTCGACTCCAGCATCCGCCTTATTACCTAAAATAAACGTAATTAAAGTTATGTTAAAAACTGTTTTTTTTTTCATTACCTAGAAGCATGATGACGACGTCGTCTTGTGCGTACTCGCGAATCTCGCCCAGCCAAGCCCTGATATTGTCGAAGCTCGTTTTATTGGTGACATCGTAAAGCAGTAATAACGCTGCAAATGCTCGTTTTAGCAAAACTTTAAGTAATTCAGTTGAGTTTCAGTTACCGTGCGCG
Source organism: Nicrophorus vespilloides (assembly GCF_001412225.1). Taxonomy (NCBI): domain Eukaryota; kingdom Metazoa; phylum Arthropoda; class Insecta; order Coleoptera; family Silphidae; genus Nicrophorus; species Nicrophorus vespilloides. Next base: position 8,420 of record NW_017099553.1, read on the forward strand.
TCCCTGTAATACGCGTGAGTGACGCTCCTGAATCTCTCTTGTCCAGCCGTGTCCCAAATCTGCAGCTTTACCCTAGTCTGATCCACGTTCACGACTTTATTCTAAAAAGTAAACACAAATTATAAATCTTGCAATTAATATATAAAATAACTCGCATAGTACGAGTATTCCAATCCGCACTATTTGAAACAGGACTAATCGAGAAACTAAATCAAACTGTACAAAAATAGATTTTAAACAACGATAATTCAATTAACATTTAGAAATGTGCAAACCGGACTGTTCAAACCCGCTCTATGCGAGGTATTGCTGTACTCCAATTTGAGCAAAGCATATTGTAACTCTGGTGGATGCGCCGGGAGATGCCTGAAATGTTTATTGTTTATTCATCAAACGAACACAAAAGCCTTTGATGAAAAAAAACAACATAGAAAGGTTGAAACATGAAAATAAAACTTTTTTAATTGATTAATATTGGACATGTAACATTTTTTTATATGAAGCCAGGACAAATATGAGTAAAAAAATCTAAACTAAATCAACAAATATTTACTTTCATGTTATATTATTGTTTTTATAACTATTTGTAAAGCTGAATTCTTTCAAGCGACGAATACTCCAATTTACGTAACAAGTTTTTATTTTAAGTTTTGATTGTGAATCGCTTCACTGATTTCAACCAAACAAATCGTTTGCAACCTTTACATTGCATTGCTTTGAAGTCGATATTTTTCTGCAGATTCAGGGAAAAACTAAATCATACATTTTTGATAAAACATTTATTTTCCTGGAATGTATTTTCGTGTTCAGTTCGCAGAATTATTAAATATTTCGCTCGAAAATCTACCAAATACGGGAAATTTTCTAATTTCGCATTTTGCACAATAAATAATTTATCAATCCTATTTTGATCTTCCATTAACGTATTTGGGTCAAGGCATCAAATCCATTCTGTTTGCGTTTCCCATCGAATTTGGCTTAATCAAACGACAGCGCAGAACAAGTTTTAAATTGAAATTAAACGGAAATGGGAATCCTTAAGAACATGTCACAGCAGTCAATAGTTCCGAAGATGGATTGCTCAATGCGAGGCAATTTATATTTAGTTTAAAGCCGTTCCAGTACAAAGACGTAAGAAGCAAAGTCATGATTAATTCCTTATTTTCTGTCCAACAAATCACCGCGGTTTCAAACAATTTACGTAAAGCAACAAAGGCCTGTTGTGCGATTTACATGGTTTACATGTAACTATTGATTTCGAGTATCGATTTTCGTGGTCTTTAATTAAGGGAATTCGCGCGAGTTTCCAATGATGATGCGAAGCCTCGAAACCCAATACGTACTCTTTTGTCGATCCATGATTAATGCATCTCTCGATTTACGCTCAGGCCTATAGTCCAGGTGTGCTCCGGTTATTGTGCATTAGTTGACACGGAACTCCATCACCGGTCTTTAATTATACTCGAGGGGGATATTACAAGATATTACTGGGCGTTTTGCCTGGACGAAGACAATATTAGAAGCATTCCAACTTTGACCGGTCCAGAGGAATTCCGTCATTATTATTTTGTCCAACCGGACGTGACGTTCATATTTCACCAAAAAAAAGTAATATCACACGAAAAATGCGCGTACAAAAGGCTTGTAACAAAGTTCATCGTATTGTGAAAGTATGTACAAAAAGGGGTAAAATAGAAAGTTTCTAAAACGAAACAAAAAACATATTTTTTTACAATCAAAATCATACTTGTTCCATACAAAATCCAACAATAAAAATATATATTAGAGTGCGCCAATACACCATAGTTTCCAAAACAAAATAGGAAATGTGTATTTTTTACTCAAAACCAGATTAATTTTGCAAAATTCGAATACTTTACAACGTTTTAAATGATTTTTTTGTGGTTTATCAAAACTGAGTATTTTCTGTGCTTCTTCAATCGTCTTTAATTCATGCAACCCAATTTGCAATTGTTACACATGAAAGAGGATACTTACATTTTTTTTCTCAATTAAAAGTTAGTTTATTTTGATATTTTTAAAATCATACTTGTTTAAATATCCACATAAGTAAAATTAACAAAATTGCAGAAATTCACCAAAGTTTCTAAAACAAAATAGGAAATATGTATTTTTTTGAACCAAAATTATTTTGGAAAATTCAACTATAATTCGAAGATTTTCTATGACAAGACGTGATGGAACAAATTTTTTTATCTGAAATAAAGCCATCTCCTGTCTTTTCCTTTCAACTTGCGTGTTCAGCGATCTTAGTTCATGTTCCGAAATACTCATTTTTTAAATATATATATTCACTAGGAGGACATCTAAGAAGAGTTTCTGTTTTGTAGAGCAATAAAAACTTAATGAAAGACGTAATGGAACGGATGTTTCATTCTTTTCATGACTTACATTGAAAAAAAACATATGTGAAGCACCAGTTATGCTAGGATCGGGCTTTCATTCAAAAGTTAAAGAGCTTGCACTTCAAGCAAAGGGTTAACATTGCATGATTCACCGATTTGCCCATGATACTAAGACTCAAAGCCTTTACAAGAAGTGCTCGACTCTTTGGTGTCACTTGTCAATTATATAAAATCTAGTGCTCTCAATAATAATTTGTTGAAAGAACTATGCAAAAACATGAACTCTGATCACGAAGTTATTCTTTTCTACACTGCTGTTTGTTGGTTATCAAAAGAAAGTTTTTTATTTCAGTGAGAATGGTTACATTGGTATGTTGAATTGAATTGAATGCCCCTGCAAGCCTTAGCTCTTTCGGCATGAATGAAGGTTACAATTTTATTTAAAAACAGAAACAGTATTGTATATAAGGTTAAAATAATTATCAGTTGAAGTGTGGCTGAAAATGTGATTGTAGTGTTGTCAATGAGATTATGTAGTAATTCCATGTCGATTGAATGCAGGATTGATGTTTTTTTTTTATCAAAAGGAAGTATTGTTGGCCGAGCTATTGAATTAAAAAACGAAATAAAGCAGATCCGTGAAATAAAAGCAAACATGAGTTTATGACTTATATATGTGATATCTTAGATCAGCCTGGACTCGACGTCTAATCCCAGAAATAGAGCCTTGAATAAGCAGAAAGAACGTTGAAACAACATTTCACTTGAGCCAGGCGCTGTCTGGGTCTGGTCATGGACGCTTTTCGCAAAGAAGGAAGACGAAAGGTGCTGGTACTGTGAGGAGGACAATAGCAGACGTGGCAGAATTGGGAAAATGCTGAAGAGTGCAGAAAGCTGGGAGATTGTAGCAGCAGGTGGAGGTAGTGGAGGCCAGCACTAACATTTTCCAACGGAAGTGCCAAACAGGCAAAGACAATCAGCATCGCAGAGTAGTACAGTCCTGTATGCTGACAAAGAAGAGGAGAGGTTTTAGTGTGGTAAGAATCCCACAGTACCACGACTCACGCGTGGTCTCTATGTTTCCTCTCCTCTACAAAAAGGAAGATTAGCTAAATTTGAAACTGCAGGGTAAATAAAATGAAATCATGTAATCAGTAAATCATGAAAGTTTTGCCATGTTTGAACACCTTTGAAGTAAATCCTAAAATATATTTCATCAAACCTTTTTTAAAGATCTAAAAAGGGTCACAATTAATTAACAAAAAGGCTGTGTTTTCTCTATGCTTTTTTTAATCGTGTATTATTTATGCAACCCAATTTGCAACTATTACACATGAAAGAGGATACGCACAATAAACCGCACTCAACTTTTTTTTAATAAACTATTAAAACATGAATGTTTCTTACACCAAACTTTACTTAGTAAGACGTGCATAAAAAAATTGTATATCAAAATTATATAAATTTCAGTACAAGTACAAGTACAAGTAACGAGTTTAATCCATTCCAAAATTTCGTCACTCGTTATGTGAGTCATTTTTCTTATAATTCATATAGCTCGTTAAACGAGGTTCCACAGTATTTATATTTGTATGATGCTCTAAAGCAGTTATTCTCAACCACTATGTCACTGCACTTTTGTGTGCCGCCAAATTCTTAAAGTGTGCTACCAAATTTTAGAAATGTATATAGTAAAAATTATAATGCACAGTACATTATAGGTAAGTAAACAACTTTTAAACTTATCTTTTTATTTTGTGTGCCGTCAAATTTTGAAATCGTTAAAAGTGTGCCGCGACTAAAGTTAAGATAATTCAATAGGTTTAGAGTCTAAACCATTCGAATGATTATAAATCAAATAATTGGAAAGTAAAATGAACTACACAAGTATATACAAACACATATTTCATAATGTATAGATAATTATTATTATATGAAAAAGGAAATCTTCATTTTTTTGAAATTATTTAGTTGTGTGTTGCAATATTTATAATTCAATTAATTTATTTTGGGCAATCTACATTCAATGCTATAACTTTAATGATGGATATAACTTATACAATATTTGAGATCAACTTTTTCCTATTTGGAAAATTGTAATTAGCGTATAACAAATAAATAATTTATAAAACCATTCATTCTCACTATATGTATAGATTTTTTTTTATCAAAGAGTAAACAAAACCATTATAATTGAAATATATGAAGTAGCAAATTTACTATGAACTGCTTTAAGTGAACATTAATTACATTAAGTTTTTGATTAATGTTTGTATTATTCATTTTAAAACAGTATTTTGAAAATTTTTGTTTCATGGCACCCTTGAACCTAAAGTTAAACTATGAAAATCATTGTTTTAGAGACTGTAAAATCATTCTCTCTTTTCAATTAAATCATATTATTGACCAATTTTCAAATATTTGGCTTTAGTGAGCCATATCTCACGACGTAAAGGCGACATAACGCTTTAAAAAAGTTCTTAGACAGTTTTGTGTTTAGTGAATCCAGTTGTATGTTAGACCGTTCCAAAATGGAGGTAAATACAAAGAAAATTCGATACATTCTTCTGTACCACTACTACCAAGGATAAAAGCGGAGCAGGCTGTCATTTTTTGTGTGTTTTTTATGGACCCAATACAGTATCGAATGCAACAATAAAGCGTTGGTTCCAAAGCTTCCGTTCTAGTAATATGGACGTCGAAGATGAGACATTTCTAGTAGACCAATTGTCGAAAATGTTGATAAAATCATGGAAATCGTCGAGTTAAACCGGCATGCGAACACTAGAAACTGAAGATTTGCCAGGCTGGTCTCACGAAGAAGCTCGATGTATGGGACAAAACGCTAAGAACTTTTTACTTCACCCAATATAACAAAATATGCTAAGATTAAAAATCCAACTTTTAGTTTATTCTATTACTTTCCTTTCAAAACCTATAAAAGTTTTGAACAATTGCAAAAATAATAAAATGTGTTATTAAAAATTCAAAAGAAAATAATTCATACTAAAAAAAAAATATGCAAATTTCCAAACGTAGCATTTCATAAATAAAATTATCTTACCCGAAAATCAATTCCAACAGTCGAGATAAAATTACCAGAGAGGAAGAGTCCATCTCTGAACCTTACCAGAAGACAGGTCTTTCCAACACCAGAATCACCAAGCAGCATAACCTACACGTTTCCAATCCATTAACTCTCCATTCCAAAGACAACGACCAAAAAAAAAATAACACTTTATATAAACATCATTAAAATTTCTATTTTTTAAAGTCCCTTCAATTTGCAGATTCTTTAAAATTCATTAATATTCAATAGAAATAAACCATATTTAATTAAAAATAAATTTTACCTGTAATTTTTTAATTGATTTTATAATTATTCCGCATTTTAAATATTTGAAATTTTGTTCAATTATAATATTGATAATATTTTCAATAAAAATTGAAAATCATGAACTTTTTCAATGCAAATGAAATTTGTTTAAATTGATGTCATTCAATTCAATGCAGTTAATTATAATATTGATTTTTTTTATACATAATTAATGTTTCAATATAAAATAATATAAATTGTAAAGAAATGTTGTTTACAATTAATTTTATTCAATTTATTGCGGCTATTTAAATTATTCAAATAATCAATGTTTCGATACCAATAAAAATGAAATCTCTTATATTTATTACAATTAATCACAATTTTTAATACACATTGAAATTTATTTAAACTCTCCTAAATTTGTAGATGTTTAGAAGTAATCAAAATTTTCAAAGTAAATAAAAACGAACTAATTGACAACAAATTTGTTCAAATTTATATGACTCAATGGAATGCAGCTAATTGCGTTATTGATGATGGACAGAGCAATAGGTTCGAAAATTAATAAACAGACCGTTCCTATTGATCAGTGTGATTTGCTTTAAATCAATCGTTGCGCTTCATCGAAACGAACACTCAAAATTCATATGATTAACAATTAACCGTGCTATTCATAGCCCCATGCAAATACTACGTATTAACGCGGCTCTTTGCTCTGCTTATTACATAATTTATCTGACATTGCCCGACGAACCGAATGTTCCAATGAAAATACTGAATTCTATGTACATAAAGCAAAAACCTAATTAACACAATTTATTTTAACATTTACTTTTGAATGCAATAATTACAAGAAATTGTACATTTTAATTATGTGATGTTTATATAAATTGTTATTTTTGTATCGTGTTACCTTCTCAGTTACATCATAAGTTTCTGAATCTTCCCTCTTCAAGGATTGCCGACGCGACTCGAAACTCTCGACATTGGTCTTTATGCAATTGGCTTGTTTACCGAAGTCATCTTCTTCGCCGTCGACATGCGACTTCACCCTAACCACTTGCCTCACGTTCGTCTCTTCGTTAATCATCTTCAATGAAAATTATTCCATTTCGATTACAGTACGTTACACAACACCGCAGCTCATATAACTTTTGCTTAGTATTACACTTTTTCCTTCCATTCGTGTTCTGAACTTGTGATTATTTATGTTAATACCGACGAATATATCAATTGTTAGCCACGCGAACCGCGTTCGACGAATGAACGAGTAATATGTATATAAAAAAAACAGCGCTTTATCGAGACTCCAATTTTCACAGTTGATAAAAATTATCAATTGCTAGGAAACCCAAGGTTTCCTCTTTTTTTTTCGCTCGCTTCACTTCAACTCGCTAAAACCATAGAAGTTGCATTCACTCGAACCCAATTAAATTGCATAAACTCGTTTATTTCCTAGAAACGTGAAGTGATGGAAGCCGCTATTATGTTTGGTAGCGGTTTCCTAGTAAACCGGGCAAAAGAAGATCATCACCATAGCAACTATTAAACTCCGAAAATCAATATCGATTCGTGAATCTCTATAAATGCTCATATTTTATGTATAATAATCATACAATTTTCATCATTTTTGTAGGTTTCAATTGAATTTTATTAATACTTGGGACCAATAAGAAATTGCTAAACCAATTAATTAGCGACGCTTTATGAGTATTTTTCTACCTGTACAAAGGAGAAAACAGGACGATTGCGAGCAACGGTTCTCAAGAAACTCCCTCCTCATTAAATGATATTTCCCTTTCAATTCCAGCTTTAATATAATTGCTTTTTTTCACGGAAGTTTCATTTCTTCGAATATACATTTATTGCCAGACAAATATGAATATTTTGTGACTGTTTTTATTAAAATAAACAAAATTATTGGGAATGTTTTAGTTTTAACATAAAGAAAAAGACAGATTAAAAAATGTTCTTAGAATTTTATGTCTTTGAAGTAATAAATTTTTTGTAAATAGAAAAATTGAAAATTAAGAAAAAATATTCAAAGAAAGTGAATATCCCGGACTGTTTCAAACTGGACAAATCGCGGACTTTACCATAGGTAAAAACTAATCAACATGAATTATTTTGTCACTTAAAATTTAGTTTGTTTTGAAATTTTCAAACCTTACTATAGCGAATACGCACTAATCGAAGCCGCACTAAGCGAGGTATTACTGAACTTTATTAATGGAATAGTATATATATACATTTGCAACTTTTTTAAATAGCGAAAAAAATATCTTTTAATACTTTAGTGTCTTTTACTTGTCGAAGCATCTTTAAGCAAGGAATTACTCTACTTTATTGATAATTGTTTCTATAAATGTAAAAAATTATATTATACAAAAATATTTTGAAAAAAGTAAAATAAACAATAATAATTGTACTTATTTTTAGCACTTTGTATATTTTTCACACATAAATATAATTTATTATTAATTGTACTTGAAATTATTATATATGAAATAAAAATAATGCAACTTCTTTGCATAGCAAAAGAAACATTTAAAACTGGGAAAAATATATACAGAAACTTAATTCCGGTATCCCCCGACTTACGAACTCCCGGATTTACGAACAAAATTCTAAAAGCTCTAATTGTTACAACAAAAATTGATGATTTATTTAATAAAATATAATATATTTGGAAGATGTACTATCTGATTTATTGCATTTGTTTCTTTTGTCATTTTTTATTAAATAATTGTGATGTCTACATCGAAAAGTATTTGTAAGTATTTTGTTTATTTTAATATATTTTTTCAAATGTATGCACTCAGTAATACAGAATATAAAAAATAAAAAACTATGACAAAGTGTGGTAAGATAAGTATATTTTTATTTTTATTTAAATTCCCCCGACTTACGAATATCCCTTTGGAACAAAACCAGTTCGTAAGTCGGGGGATACCTGTACTTTCTTACTGCAGTTTGTATTATATTTATAGAAATTGCATAAAATTAAAAAAGATACTAAAGGGTGTCCCAAAATTAACGAAAAATTTGAATGTGCCGCCATTTGTGCAGTAAAGTGTTGGCAATCTAAAAAAAACAATTTGACACATTACTGCACAAATGGCGGAAAATTAAAATCTTGCGTTAATTTTTGGACACCCTTTAGTTTAAAATATGGAATATATTGAAACTGCTATAAACAGAAAGTTTAATAAATTATGACTATAAAATTTAGAGTCTAAGCAAAAAACTTTAGTTATCTATATTAGTTTTCTATAATTAGTTAGTAAACTCAATATAGAAATTGAAACTTCTTTGCATAATAAAAGAAATATTTAAAACTTGGAAAAATTATATACAGAAACTGAATACTTTCTTACTGCAATTTATATAAATATAACATGAATTTAAAAGTTTAAAATATCTTAAAAAATGTATTTTATATAAAGTTTATTTTTTTAATAACAATAGATATATAGAAGATATTAGAATAAGTTCTTTTCTAGAGGTAAATAAAGTCAAGAATTTTATGGCATTTGTAAAAAAGTCTTGATGGAAAACAGAAGGAAAATTAACCGAAGAAACTTAAAAGTTCTTTAGTTTTATTTCTCTGAATATATAAATCCATACAAAATAATTCTTGGTTGAAATGAACAAATAAATAAATATAAATATTTGTTTAATGTTACAAAAAATATACGATAAAAATAATAAATGTACGTTAAATGTCTATATTTGATGGAAAATAGTGGAAAAATTAGCCAAAAAAAACCTAAAAAATAATTATTGCTGAATTTCACTTTATTATGAATATAGATTATTGTAAACAGTAATTTCACTAATTTATTATAAGAATATTGGTTAGTCTCTGTGACTACTATAGTTACTTTAGTTATTTAATTTACATATTCAAAATGTATTTGGTGTTTAAATTTATAAACAGGATATTTTCATGATACACGAGTATTCCCGGACTTATAAGTTCATGAAAAAATTAAAATCCCAAGTTATCTTGGTACGTTAAATTTATATATTTTTAGGTAAAAAAAAGTATTTTATGACATTTGTAAAAATACTTGATGGAAACAGTAGGAAAATTAGATGCGGTATATAAAGGATTTATTGTGCTTGCCCCTGAGTTACGGTTTCTTTGAAACGGTTTTGTACAAATCTGAACGGTACTCTACCTGCCGCCGGTCTTAATAATAACCAAATCTAGAACTTAACCTGCAGAAACTCAATTTTGGCACGTTCACCACTGTTCAACGAATTTTCATAAACACTTAACTTTATTTCTTCGAGATTTCTCACAACTGTAAAATTTCATAAATTATTCTTATCATTTAAAAAATTAGTATCTTATAATTTGTAAACTTAATATTGAAACTGTTGTATATTTCATAAATTATTTATCCTAATTATAAAAGAAATTTAACTATGGAATAGCTACAAAAAAAAATACTTATTGCAAATAAAGCGAAAACTTTTTAGGTAACTTTAGTTTATATTTATGAGCAACAATATTTCTTTAGTCGGTGATTCTTGGAACGGACCTTTTGATTATACAACCTACAATAACATTATATAAAGAAAACGTGCAAAAAATACTGGATGCAATAAAATTTTCTTGTAACTAAACTCACCAAAGTCGCAAATAATCAGGTTTTAGTGCGTATGCGCTTCGTCCAATTTAAAAGTTACAGAATGCAAATTTCGTTTTATTTTGTAATCAATTTGCTGCCACCAAAACGATCCGAATTTGTGTTCATGAAATTTGCATAGATTTATTAATATTATTTCCTCCTCTTCACTTGCAATAATTTGGATACCATTTCGTTATCAGGCATAAAATAATATTTGCTATTTGCTCAATAACGTAACGCAATTATATACGAACGCGTCGCATTTATTTGCCAGGATTTAATTAAATCGCAATGTATTAACTTGTTATTCATCTTTTTTTGAGCCGTTTGATTCCTGTGACATAAGACTTAAACATCCTTATCAAAGGGCGAATTTGGTGTATCAAATCCGCCTAATTTGAGGAAGGGAACGTCCCGGAGTTCGAACTACTCCTGCTAATTAGTCGCCTTAATTCGCAATTTCAATTTGCCGCTCGAAATTTCGTAAACCTGATTATGTCAATAATATTGAATTATTAATTAGTTCTCTGGGCTACTGAAAATTTAAACTCGCTAATACAATGTTAATTATGTTAAGAACACATTTTCAGATTGTTATTATACATTACAATTTCAATTATTTTATTATGAAATCAATGTTTTTTTTTCAGATTTCAAATTTCACCCTAAATCTAAATTGTTGTAAAAGCCACCCCTCGACTAAGATTGACCGTTTCGGAAATGTCCGTTCGTGCTCGGATTCACAAATTCAAAACGATCTCGCTTTTCCTGCTCCCTCGCTTCACGCATCGATTCATCTTGGGGGGAAAAAAGCTAAATGAGATAAATTTGCTTCTATTTTTAGCATACAAATATTTCTGTATTTTACACATTTTAATGTAAATTCAAAAAAAAACAATAAACTATACTTAAATATGATTGCAACATTATAACACATATCCCGGACTGTTTGAAACCGGACTAAACGAAGATTTTCGTATTATTTTGTCAATTAGTTTACTTGAAAATTTTACAAATTGGACTAGTCATTCCGGACTGATCGAAGACGCACTATTTGAGGTCTTGCTGTTATTAGCACTGTTCTCTGTATTTATATACTTTTATGGTTTTTGCAAGAAATATTGTCATTATTATTAAATTTTATGTCGAACTAAAACTACAATAATTTCCAATAAGCAATTATACAAATATTTCTGAATTTTACACATTTTAATGTAAATAAAAAAAAAACATAATAAATTATACGTAAATATGATTGCAACATTGAAACACATATCCCGGACTGTTTAAAACTAGACTAAACGAAGATTTTCGTACTATTTTGTCAATTAGTTTACTTGAAAATTTTCAAATTGGACTAGTCATTCTGGACTGATCGAAGCCGCACTATTCGAGGTGTTGCTGTTATTAGCAATAATTTATGGATTTGAGTCTTTGCAATCTTTTTTCTTCTATTCGTACTTTTCTCTGTATTTATCTGGTTTTGCAAGAAATATTGTCATTATTATTATTAAATTTTATTTCGAACTAAAATTATGATAATTTATAATAAGTAATTACACAAATATATCTGTATTTCACACATTTTAATGTAAATTGAAAAAACTTAATAAATTATACATAAATAGGATTGCAACATTGTAACACATATCCCGGACTGTTTGAAAACGGACTAAACGAAGACTTTTGTTTTATTTTGTCAATTAGTTTACTTGAACATTTTCAAATTGGACTAGTCATTCCGGACTGATCGAAGCCGCACTATTCGAGGTGTGGCTGTTATTAGTAATAATTTAAGGATTTGAGTCTTTGCAATCTTTTTTCTTCTATTCGTACTTTTCTCTGTATTTATTTATATACTTTTATGGCTTTTGCAGGAAATATTGTCATTATTATTATTACACATATCTATATTTCACACATTTTAATGTAAATTGAAAAAAAAACTTAATAAATTATACGTAAATATGATTGCAACACATATCCCGGACTGTTTGAAACCGGACAAAACGAGGACATTATTTTTATTTTGTCAATTAGTTTAATTGAACATTTTCAAATTGGACTAGTTATTCCGGACTGATCCAAGCCGCACTATTTGAGGTGTTGCTGTTATTGAAAATAATTTATGGATTTGAGTCTTTGCAATCTCTTTTTCTTTTATTCGTACTTTTCTCTGTACTTATTTCTAGTCTTTGCAAGAAATATTATTATTATTATTAAATTTTATTTCGAACTAAGACTATAATAATGTAAATAAGTAATTATACAAATATTTCTGAATTTCACACATTTTAATGTAAATTGAAGAAAAAAAACTATAAAGAAAATAAATTATACGTAAATATGATTGCAACATTGTAACACATATCCCGGACTGTTTGAAACCGGACAAAACAAGGACTTTATTTTTATTTTGTCAATTAGTTTACTTGAAAATTTTCAAATCGGACTATAGTGATTCCGGACTAATCGAAGCCGCACAATTAGAGGTATTGCTGTTATTAGTAATAATTTATGGATTTGCAATCCTTTTCTCTTTTATTCAATTATGTTCAACAAATTTTCATAAATAGTTAACTTCACTTCTTAAAGATTTCGCACAACTGTACAATTTAGAGTTTAGAAAATCAATCTTATTATAATTTGTAAGTTTTACATAATTTGTAAGTAGATTAATCTGCAAATAATTACTTATTTATGGATTTGAGTCTTTGCAATCTTTATTTCTTTTATTCATAATTTTCTCTGTATTTATTTATATAATTATATGTTTTTTTGCAACAAATATTGTCAATATTATTATTAAATTTTATTTCAAACGAAAACTATAATAATTACATATAAATATTCAATCTAGAACATTATTGACTGTTCTTCATTTTTCACAAAACTATATGAAATATTTGTACAAAAATATAAAAATTTATCGTTATTTTTAAACCATGATTATTTTTACATATTTCTTGTTTTGAACGAACACTATGATAATTTATAATAAGCAATTTGTACAACGATAAGAATATAGTTGTACGGTTGTTTGCATGTCTGCAAGATAATTATTTCTATTTTTTTAGTAATTTGTTCTTATTTTGAACGAAAATTAAGATAATTTCTAATAAACAAATTGCAAAAAAAAAACGATAATAAACTTCAAGGTTCAAATAATTGCAGTGTATTTTTATTGCCTTTCGTATTTAGAAAAAAAAAATAAAAGAAATATAGTTATTTAAATTCAAATTTATATAAGAATTTTAATTATTTCTAACTAGTTATATAAACTATAAATATTTATGTTTATTTAATTGGAGTAATTATACTACAAAATTGATAGTAAAATTCTAATAGTAATTGATTTCAAATGGTTGAAATGTAATTGACTATTTGTTGGTAAGAAACAAATAATTTATTGTTGATTTTTTTTTATTAATTATATACACAAGTATTTTAATAGAATGGAACGTGTAATACTAAGAGCGTGAGGTATTATTTCGCTGCGATGTTTTGGACAGGAAATGTTATGTCTTTCTAGGATGAACTCACCATAAAATGTACGTACAATGTATGAGAATGGAATGAAAAAAGGTAGAAACAATAACTGCTTTCACATTGAGAGATGTAGTGAAGTGTGTGCTTTCACGATATGTTCTTGTATATTAGTATGTAATATGTTTGCGGATGTGTTTATCCGTTTCACGTTTTATATATTTGTGCATTCGCGCGTGTTGACGACGTCAAGTCGACTACTGGAACAAACAGTTGGCGCGCGCGTTCGGTCTCATCAATTTTCACGGTTTTCAGGATTCCAAACGGCTGGTGACTGAGTGAGGGCGGAGAGGGGTTGGTTGGTTGGAAATATCGGGCGTGCATCATCAGATGTACATTGAATCACTATGGTAACTACCCTCCTTCTCGCGGGATGCTCAAGCGCACCATGCACGTGTCCTCCTCGATGGTTTCGAGCCGGTCCATATTATCACAAACAGGACCGGAGTTTTTCCCTCCGTTAAGTCGTATCTCCCCCATAATCATCGTGGACCAACGATCGGGATTGGATGCGGGTGTTATCGATTCAACAGGTTGCACGATCCCAAAGGGGTTTCCTTATCGTCGATCGCCTATCGTTTCTGCATGCTTTGTTGGCAACAACCTCCTCCACCTTGTTCACAAATGTACAGGATGTCACCCGACGGTGTCGAAAAGGGCCTTTCAATGTTTCCATTCGCAGCAGGCATTGGATTCATGTCACCGAATCAATAGAACATAATCAATTCAATTGTATACGACGACCACGACTCCCCACACGTTAATACTAATTATCTCTGAATTTAGTTCGTCTCTCTTTTTGTATAATAAACTATTGTATTTGTGTCTTTCAGAAGTTTGCAGCCAATAAAAAAGCAAACTATTAAACATTAACTATTTTTAGATATTTTAGCAAAACGTTACAGAACTTGAAACTCGTACAAAACATTGGTTTTGAATATCGAACAAAAACTCAAACAAATAATAAGGTCATTATTTAAATTTTAAATAATTGTCTTTGATTGCTTCAGAATATTAGAAACAATAAGAAACATTAACTATTTTTAGTCTATTATCAAATCAAGCAGGATGTAAAACGATAATATTGAAACGATACAACTCGTTCAAAGAATTCTAGAAAACATTGGTTTTGAATATCAAACAACAACTCGAAATTCGACTTTCGCAATAACAAGATCTCATCAATTACTTGATATAAATTAAATTCTTTCTTTTTTGTAGAAACATTGACTACTTAAAACCTACTGTCAAGTTGCATACAAAATTGTTATCTATTTACAGAGAAACTTCGAATGGATTGATGTTTGAACAATTTGAAACTCGTACAAAACATCGGTTTTGAATATCGAACAAAAACTCGAAAGTCGAATAATAACAAGATCTAGTCAATTACTTCATATAAATTAAATTCTTCCATTTGTTTGTAGAAACATTAATAACTTAAAACCTACTATCAAATAGGATACAAAACTGTTATATATTTACAGAGAAACTTCGAATTTCGGTTTTGAATATCGAACGAAAACTCGAAAGTCGAATAATAACAAGATCTAGTCAATTACTTGATATAAATTAAATTCTTCCATTTTTTTGTAGAAACATGCATAACTTAAAACCTACTATCAAATAGCATACAAAACGGTTATCTATTTACAGAGAAACTTCGAATGGTTTGATGTTTGAACAACTTGTAAATCGTACAAAACAATGGTTTTTAATATCGAACAAAATCTCGAAAGTCGAATAATAGCAAGGTCTTTTCAATTACTTGATATAAATTGAATGGTTTGATGTTCGAACAATTTGAAACTCGTATAAAACATCGGTTTTGAATATCAAACAAAAACTCGAAAGTCGAATAATAACAAGATCTAGTCAATTACTTGATATAAATTAAATTCTTCCTTTTTTGTAGAAACATTGATAACTTAAAACTTACTATCAAGTAGCATACAAAACGGTTATCTTTTTACAGAGAAACTTCGAATGGTTTGATGTTTGAACAACTTATAAATCGTACAAAACATTGGTTTTGAATATTGAACAAAATCTTGAAAGTCGAATAATAACAAGATCTTTTCAATTACTTGATATAAATTAAAAGGTTTGATGTTCGAACAATTTGAAACTCGTATAAAAAATTGAGATAAATATCGAATAAAAACTCAAAAGTCGAACAAATAACAAGGTCTGTACTTGTTTTCAATTAGATTCGTCTCTTTTATTAATATTAAATAATAATATTAACAACAGTAATCGTTAATCGAACGATTTGATGTCCGAAAAATTTAAAACTCGAATAAAAAATTGAGATATAATTAATTATTCTCACACTATCTTCATTAATTAATCAATTATATATTTTTTTTCCTCAATAATTACCAATGTCTTTAGAAATAGTCTTTTAAAATGTTTTATTCAATTTATTTTGAGAAAATTTAATTCGAATTATCTCGTGTAAATAATTTCAATAATAGTAAATCATAAATTTTAAAACAGTAAATTTAAAGCATAAAACAAATGTTTACTGTATATACAATAATTATTTTATTAAACAAATAATAAAATAATTATTTGTTCAACGAATTTATATATCAAATAATTGGATAAAACAAATATATAAAATAATTGAAAACACGTATTATATACAAAGATAAAAAGCAACAACAAATATTGGTATTTTTTGAAGAATACAATAAAATATATTTTATGAGCAATTATTTTATATTGATTACAACATATTATTACTTTTATTATTGATGGATAATATATTTCTCATATTTATGTATGTACAGTGATACCTCGACATACAAGTTTAATTCGTTTCGTAACTTTGCTCGTATGTCAAATTGCTCGTATCTCAAAGCAACGTGTGTGCAGTGGTGTAGTGTGTGATTTCTCGTATCTCAAATCTTGCTCTCATTTCAAAGCAAAATATAGCTCGCTCGGCGGCTCGTATCTCAAAACACTCGCATATTAGGGCACTCGTATATCAAGGTACCACTGTATTTGCTTTTTAAATTTTCTATTTACTTTAGAAAAATTCGGAATGAGATATATTAGATACATAACCAAATGATTCCATACGTTTGTTAATTATTTAAATTTTAAAATAAAATAAACATTTAATTGAAAATAAATAAATTTAATATTTATATCACCAGAATGTTTGAAAAAAAATTTGGAACAAATTGTTGCAGGTTTTTGAAAGATTCTTGAAATTATACTTCGAATAGGTGCGTCTTGTAACTATATCAGGTAGATATTTACAGAATTTCAGATTAAACATTAGTTTATAATAGTAGATATAATTTGCAAATATCTTCAAAATACAATAAATTCTGAAAAAATAAATGTTCAAGGTTCAAGATCTTTACAGAATTTTAAAAGATTCTTGGAAATAAATTGGGATTGACTTATACTGTAAATGCAACGTTTGAAATTAGTTACGCAAGGATAGTTTATTGGTATACTACAAAATTAACAATATAAGTCTTCGAAGATTAAGTATTTTTTAATTACTATTAAGATAGAATTGCAAACCAAAATAAATGTCTTCATGGCTTTCCTTATGCTTCTAAAAGGCTTTAAATACAAAGAAAATCATAATGCCTAGACGTTCTGACCATCATTCAGGGATGCAAATCCTTCGCCAAATCTGGGGTTTTATTGCAGGACCCTCTTGGCTTTCGAACGTGATGTTTTCGTGATCGTTTCACTCTTTTTTATTGTAGACACCCTAAACTCGGTGCACCGACTATCGAGAATCGCTTTCACTGATACAGGTATCTTAGCAACGAAACCCCTGCCCCACCTGCATCCAAAGTTGTATAAATTGAAGAGCACCGCGCAAATAGTCTTCAGTTAAAAAACATCCCTCATTCCGGATAGTCCTAAACTTCTATCCCCAGATGACGACCAGCGGTAGTAGCAGTGAGTGCGACGTTCGGCAAGAGTTGAAGAACATAAGAAAAGTGATGAGTTTGATACGGACGAACATCGATTCGCTTCACGAGAAGTTCGCGGATTTTCCGAAACCTCCTCCGATGTGCGTGTTGGAGTACGAAGAGTTAACGGCAAAGTTAGACGAGCTGGAAATACAAGAAGAGAACCTTAAACGCCGCGCGAACTACACCAGTCCGAATATGAAGCAGAATAGAAAGTTCTTAAGAGCGCATTTGCCGAACATGCAGAGGACTAGTGTCGTAGTGCACGAAGGACAATCGTTGATGCAAGCCTTATCGAAAGCAATGAAGATGCGTAATTTGTTTTACAAGACGTGCAGAGTGTACCCAGGTGATTCGGATGAGCATATCAGTTGGGACGTGGATATCAGCACGTTGACTTGCGATGAAATCACCGTGAAGATCATCGAAAACTTTCCGATCTTCACGAGCATCTCGCACAATCTCGTCCGCAAAACGTTCTTCTCTATCGTCTTCTGCGAGGTCTGTCGCAGACATCTGTTTCAGGGCTTCATGTGTCGCACGTGCGAATACAAATTTCACAGGCGATGCTCCAACAAGATCCCATCTCTTTGCCGTCAGATCGGAGCGAGCGATAAGTTTTTTAAAGCACTCAAAGAATCGAACTGCGCCGATTTGCTTAATGAGGAACCGGGGACTTTGATTCAACAGGACAGATCCAGTTCGGAGCCCAACGTGTGCATGTCCTCGAAGGAGTGCATCAAACCTATGGAATACGAGAACAGGGATAGTATAGCCGATTGGGAAATACCAGCGAATGAGATCAAAATTGGAGAGATGATCGGAACAGGAAGCTTCGGAACGGTGTACAAAGGACGCTGGCACGGGGATGTCGCGGTGAAAACGTTAAAAGTTAAAATACCCACGGAAAGTCAACTGGACGCTTTCAAAAATGAAGTTTTAGTGTTGCGGAAAACGAGGCACGTTAACATTTTACTCTTCATGGGATGCATGATCCAACCGGAATTGGCCATAGTTACGCAATGGTGCGACGACAGCAGTTTGTACAGACATCTTCACGTCATCGAAACAAGATTCGAGATGGTGACTTTACTGGAAATCGGTAGACAGATCGCTCAAGGCATGGATTATTTGCACGCGAAGAACATCATACACAGGGATCTGAAATCTAACAACGTTTTCCTGCACAAAGATCTTACAGTTAAAATCGGCGATTTCGGTTTGGCTACCGCCAAGAAACTCTATTCAGATGACAGCCAAGTGGAATGTTGTCCTTCCGGATCTATTTTATGGATGGCACCGGAAATAATCCGCATGCAGGACAACAATCCGTACAGCTTCCAATCCGACGTCTACGCGTTCGGAATCGTCCTTTACGAAATGCTCACCATGGAATTACCTTACTCTCCCATAAAGGACAACACTCAGATCCTCTATTTAGTTGGAAGAGGCATTCTCAAACCAAATTTATCCAAAATACGGATGGACACAGCGAAAGCACTCAAAACTCTGGTGGAAGAGTGCGTTAGATTCAATAAGGTCGATCGTCCCGAATTTGGTAACATTCAATCCGAATTAGGTAAGATAATGAGAAGGATACCGAAACTCCAAAGAAGCGCCTCAGAACCAAACATCTTCAGAGTCCAATCAGATCAGTGTTACTATACTTAATACAATTTTTATTTTCACATACATTATTTTGTTAGTAGATCCCTTGTACATAGAGTTTTAATTCATATATAGTTTATAAGAAATTTATTTTGTTTAAATAAATCGTTACATATCGTTCGTGGCTTACTAGTTTTCTCTTGTAATTTACACAAACTGAAGCCAGAAATAACTGCTCTCTGTTTATCAATAATTGCTATGTCCGTAATCTACACAAATCACCTTGAATTCTATTTTTACACGTACTTTTAGTATCAAGTATTCTTAGCTTTGATGTCAGTCAGCCCTTTAAATTATTGAAGCCTTAAGCGAACCTATCTACAATCACCGTTTTTTTATCATAAAATTACCCAAATAGAAATCATTAGCATTTCTGTTATTTTTTTGCAGTATTTCTATTATTAATATATTTTAAATACTACAAAAAAAAACTATAATTATTAAGATATTTTCTTAAGTAAACCATAACAATGAATGGATTAAATTAGATAATTATAAATTTAATAAACAGGTTTCAAGTTTATCTATGAAAAACTTCTTGTCAGAATTCCTTAAAACCGATGGAAGAGTTTACATTTCACCGTGCACATTCCATCTTCAAAACAACAGAATTTAATAATATTTCGCACGAAACTTTCCTAAAACTTACATCCTTTTGATCTAACATCGAGCAAAAGTTCTTTTTTTTATTTACATTATAAATTGAAGAAAGTTAAATGGACGTATAAATATAATTCGGAAAAGCCGTTCTTGGAATATTCCAAGTTCAAACAATTCGTTTCATCCTCGCAGGAATAACGAAGTGGCGGCTTTCTCCCTAATTGAAGCTCGCATACCGACAATGAAAGAAAACACAAAGGCGCGAGTCCTTCTCGTTACCTAAGTGGTGTAAATTCTTAAGACAATATACGCTTCGTCAAAATCCACGCCGCCTTCAACAAAATCCGAATCAATAATAAATGTTGTTGTGCTTTTCCATTTACATTGTTCATTTAATGCGAACGGATTGTACAAAGCAACGAACGTCATCGAAAACAATTTTTAACTGTAATTATAGATTTCGGTGTAATTAAATTGTTATGTTCGCATCTAATTGCAATTAATTGGGACACGCTTCTGTTTTAATTACTGTTCGATATTGTTGTACTGGATTCTTCAGTTGTTTAATTAAAAAAGAACAATCAAAAAATGAGACACTATTTTGATAACAATAGTGTTTTCTAAAATTATGTAATTCGCTTGCGTGATTATGCTGTAATTAAATCAAACATGAACAGCATTTACATTATTGACAGCTCGTAGCAGTGTTTTATTTTTGGAGTTGTTAAGGAAATACAAAAATCTTTATCTCGTGTTTTTAAGAAAATTTCTAAATAATTTTCATGAACTTTGAAAATAGAAATATTAAATATTCAGTATTATTATGTTACTCACTTAGTGGTTATCCAGTAATTAAATAAAACGTGAGGAGAGTGCATTTTCAGCAATGACATTTTTGACAGCTCATAACGGCGGAAAGGATGACAGCACAAACTTAATGATTGGCTCGTTGGAAAGCTAATACTTTTATCTTTAATTTTCATATTGCATGATGTAATTAGTTTGCGAAATTGTTGAATAATTTAAGACAAAACTAATGTTCAATGAAGTTATGAAGTTTATTATGAATCCCTCATATTGAACAATTGCAGATGGAACGTGGAATGATTCAGCATCATTAAATAAGTCATAACTATATAACCATAAATAAACAACTTGAAATGTAATTAATTATTGACGATCAAAGTTGCGAGACACAGCGGATTAAACATTAAATGACATCGTATATTGAATATTTCAGTTAGAATAAATACAATGAATTACATAATATGAAATCTCTTCATTGATGTCTTCAACTCCAATGCAACATTCTCTTATATTGTAAGAGGATATGTTAAAGTAAGAAAGCTTATTATGTAGAGACCATAACAAAAAAAAACAATTTATTATAACAATGAAAAATCCTTAGATGAATGAAAAATGATCTCCTGCATTAAATACAATTTTTTTACATTTAATTATACGAAGAAATCGGAAACTTTCATAATAATATTAATAGGATTTATTAATGCACGTAATATGATGCTCCTCAATAACGAACTTGAAACTTTGTTAATTATTTTAGTTTTTACATTGTAAAATTTGCTATAAAATAATACAACTGTGGCATATAAATTCAGTTTATATCGATTCATTCCACTAGATTTAATAAAACAATGCAACTTTGTTATGTTGATGGATTTGAGTAACAAATTAAATTTATCCAATTATTTAATTTGTACATTTTGCAAAACAATGTAACTATGTTACAAAATAAATTTGATTTATATGGATTTATTTTGTTTGTGGATTTTGAATAATCTAAACAATTGTGATAAATAATAATACGTTGCTTTGATTTTTAAATGAACAAAAATAATGCAACTGTTTGTAAACGTAACAAATCCAGTTGTTTTGTCGGCAGATTTTAAAGAAAACACACACACACAAAAACTATAGAAATGTTAAAAGTAGCTTAGTGAGACTTACCGTAAATCCGATGCCCACTGTGGCTGAGAAGTTGCCGGACTGAAATCTGCCGGTATCGAATTTTACTAAGAGCGATGTTTTTCCGACCCCGGAGTCACCGAGAAGTATTGTCTGTAAAATAAAGTGGAAGATCATAATCCGGAACAACATGAAAAAAACACACAAGGGGAAGACGTCCATTAAAGGTATTAGCGAAAGCTGAGTGCTGACGAAGTGGTTTATTAAACTACCTTATACCTTGTTCTTATAGAATTAATATATAAAATATTGAAAAAAGTAAGTGTTTTGTAAAATCTTTATATGCATTCAAAAAATCGTGTTTGTGTCATTATTGGAATCTAATTTGTTATACACGTTTACATTAATTGTTATAAGTAAGATGTTTCGGTTTTCGACCAATTCACTTTTCGAACAACCGAATTATATTAGACAATGGTGGTTCACACTGTATATTTACTATTATATAATTATTATTTATTAGATTTTAGCAATTTTTTAGTAATTTATTTTTCAATAAATTTGAAATAAAACCAACTATATTTCATTCCATAGAAGGATTGGTTCAACTTTTTAATATTGATTTGTAGTTGATTCATAGTGACATCTTCATGAAGACATCTGATCATTATTTTTGCAGCTTTCGTTTTTATTATAATTTACTAAATGCATACAATGTATTATTTTAACAAACTAAAAAAATACATGAAAAAAAATCAAAAGTCTGAAGAATAACTAATTTCTTGAGATGTTCATTATTTTATTAGATTTTACTATTTCTTTTACATCGTAGAGAATTTCTTTGATGAATACTACGCGTTACACAACAAGTACTATTAGGTTACTTGGCAAGTTACGTATAATTGTTTACATAAGTAATTGCTTTTATCATCTTCAGTAATTAAATGACATTTTATATGACACTACTTGAACAAGTACGTATATGAGTTACTTTGTATAATTATCATGTAGTGAGTAATTAAAATCATCTATAAATTACTAATTTCTTGAGATGTTTATTATTTTATTAGATTTTACTATTCCTTTTACATCGTAGAGAATTTCTTAGATAAATACTACGCGATACACAACAAGTACTATTAGGTTACTTGGAAAGTTTCCCGTAATTGTTTACATAAATAATTGCTTTTATCATCTTCAGTTAATAAATGACATTTTTTTAGACACTACTTGAACAAGTACTTACATAAGTTACTTTGTATAATTATCATATAGTAAGTACTTAAAATCATCTATAAATTACTAATTTCTTGAGATGTTTGTTATTTTATTAGATTTTACTATTTCTTTTACATCGTAGAGAATTTCTTTGATGAATACTACGCGTTACACAACAAGTACTATTAGGTTACTTGGCAAGTTACGTATAATTGTTTACATAAGTAATTGCTTTTATCATCTTCAGTTAATAAATGACATTTTGTTAGACACTACTTGAAGAAGTACTTATATGAGTTACTTTGTATAATTAACATGTAGTGAGTACTTAAAATCATCTATAAATTACTAATTTCTTGAGATGTTTATTATTTTATTAGATTTTACTATTTCTTTTACATCGTAGAAAATTTCTTTGATGAATACTACGCGTTACACAACAAGTACTATTAGATTACTTTGCAAGTTACGTATAATTGTTTACTTAAGTAATTTCTTTTATCATCTTCAGTAATTAAATGACATTTTATATGACACTACTTGAACA